>NC_084576.2:22090000-22107500 GCF_033978685.3 Nerophis lumbriciformis
CACCTGTATATCATGTTGATAACCTGTATCCTCATGTTGAACACATGTATCCTCATGTTGAACACCTGTATCATCATGTTGAACACCTGTATCCTCATGTTGAACACCTTTAATGTTGAAATACTTGTATCATCATGTTGAACACCTGTATCATCATGTTGAACACCTGTATCATCATGTTGAACACCTGTATCCTCATGTTGAACATCTGTATCAGCATGTTGAACACCTGTATCAATATGTTGAGTTATTCTCATGTTGAACACCTGTATCAGCATGTTTAACACCTGTATCAGCATGTTTAACACCTGTATCAGCATGTTGAACACCTGTATCAGCATGTTGAACACTTGTATCAGCATGTTGAACACCTGTATCATCATGTTGAACACCTCTATCAACATGTTGAACACCTTTATCATCATGTTGAGTTATTCTCATGTTGAACACCTGCATCAGCATGTTGAACACCCCTATCATCATGTTGAGTTATTCTCATGTTGAACACCTGTATCAGCATGTTGAACACCCCTATCAACATGTTGAACACCTGTATCCTCATGTTGAACACCTGTATCAGCATGTTGAACACCTGTATCAGCATGTTGAACACCTGTATCAGCATGTTGAGTTATTCTCATGTTGAACACCTGTATCAACATGTTGAACACCTGTATCAACATGTTGAGTTATTCTCATGTTGAACACCTGTATCAACATGTTAAACACCTGTATCATCATGTTGAACACCTTCAATGTTGAATTCTTGTATCATCATGTTGAACACCTGTATCATCATGTTGAACACCCGTATCAACATGTTGAACATCTGTATCCTCATGTTGAACACCTGTATCAGCATGTTGAACACCTGTATCATCATGTTGAACACTTGTACCAGCATGTTGAACACCTGTATCCTCATGTTGAACACATGTATCATCATGTTAAACACCTGTATATCATGTTGATAACCTGTATCCTCATGTTGAACACCTGTATCAGCATGTTGAACACATGTATCAGCATGTTGAACACATGTATCAGCATGTTGAACACCTGTATCCTCATGTTGAACACATGTATCATCATGTTGAACACATGTATCATCATGTTGAACACCTGTATCAACATGTTGAACACCTGTATCAACATGTTGAACACCTGTATCCACATGTTGAACACCTGTAGCAGCATGTTGAACACCTGTATCCTCATGTTCAACACCTGTATCATCATGTTGAACACCTGTATCAGCATGTTGAACACATGTATCATCATGTTGAACACCTGTATATCATGTTGATAACCTGTATCCTCATGTTGATAACCTGTATCAGCATGTTGAACACATGTATCATCATGTTGAACGCCTGTATCAACATGTTGAACACCTGTATCAACATGTTGAATACCTGTATCCTCATGTTGAACACCTGTATCAGCATGTTGAACACATGTATCATCATGTTGAACACCTTTAATGTTGAAATACTTGTATCATCATGTTGAACACCTGTATCCTCATGTTGAACACCTGTATCATCATGTTGAACACCTGTATCCTCATGTTGAACACCTGTATCAACATGTTGAACACCTGTATCAACATGTTGAACACCTGTATCAACATGTTGAACACCTGTATCCTCATGTTGAACACTTGTACCAGCATGTTGAACACCTGTATCCTCATGTGGAATACCTGTATCATCATGTTGATAACCTGTATCATCATGTTGAACACCTGTATCAGCATGTTGAACACATGTATCATCATGTTGAACACCTGTATATCATGTTGATAACCTGTATCCTCATGTTGAACACCTGTATCATCTTTAATTAATTAGACCGATTAACATCCTGTAATTTTTTGTACATACAATTTTAAAAATGCATTTTTAGAAAGACGTTCTTGGGGCCAACACTACACGTCTAAGCCGTATAGCCAAGAGGAGCTTTTGTAACCGTTTAAAAAAATAAAATAATAATAATTATAATTTATATGCCAAATAAAAATCGTGTATAAACTATCGAATCATCATCCCCAGAATCGGAACGGACCGGTGCCCAAAGAACAAAGACATTTAGGCAGAAAGTATTTTATTGACACACATGCCAATGAGTGAGTGAGTGAGTGAGTGAGTGAGTGAGTGAGTGAGTGAGTGAGTGAGTGAGTGAGTGAGTGCACATTCCCATGTGATGCAACATTGTGCAACAAACATGGCAGCAAATGCAATTCAAACCTCCGACGGCTCCCTTTGTGGCTGGAGTGCTGGTGGAAAGCCCCTCGTCTTGTTGATTAGGTTTTCCGGTGGCTTTTCTGCGAAGTCACGTAATGGATGATTAATTCTCCAGGAAGTTGAACACGTGCATGCTGGGGTAAAAATATACACAATGTGTATTAGCGTGTACTTTATGTACATAATGTAGATTTGCGGGCGCCACCTCAGATGTTTTGTTTCTAAAAGTATTAAAAACTTAGTTCATGGTAGGGATGTTCCGATACCAATATTTTGGTACTGATACTTTTTTACTTTTTTCTAAATAAAGAGTACACACTAAAAAATGTTGGGTTAAAAAATAACCCAATTTTAACCCAACTGTTGGTTCAGAAAAGGAGGAACCCCCTATTTGAGTTATTTTAACTCAACATTTTGGGTTAATTTTTTCAACCCAACTTTTGCTTTTAATTATTTAACCCAAAAGTTGAGGTATGCTAAATCAATGTTGGGTGATTGTAAAAATGTATTTAAAAAGTCAATTTTTAATTTAAAAAAAAAAAGCCTTTTACCCAAAAATGCATTACTTGTTGAAAAACGACCCAAAAATGGTTCGTAATTTTGAAAACCCAGAAATGTAATTAAATAATAACCTTATAACCCAAAAAAATGGATTGAAAGTAAAAATAACTCCAAAATTTAACCAAACACTAGCAACTCATAAATTGGGTTTAGGGCTGCAACTAACGATTAATTTGATAATCGATTAATCTGTCGATTATTACTTCGATTGATCGATTAATAATCGGACAAAAGAGACAAACTACATATCTACTCTTTCCAGTATTTTATTGAAAAAAAACCCAGCATACTGGCACCATACATATTTTGATTATTGTTTCTCAGCTGTTTGTACATGTTGCAGTTTATAAATAAAAGTTTATTAAAAAAAAATTGCCTCTGCGCATGCGCATAGCATGGATCCAACGAATCAATGACTAAATTAATCGCCAACTGTTTTTATAATCGATTTTAATCGATTTAATCGATTAGTTGTTGCAGCCCTAATTGGGTTATCAAAATAACCCTGTATCTTTTAGTGTGTACCACAAAAAAATTGCATTATTGGCTTTATTTAAAGAAGATAATCTTACGGTACCTTAAACGTACCTTTCCTTTTGCAATCAAAGAACAATTTTGGCCTTAAATAAAATAGGGTCAAAATTATGAGGGACAAGTGGTACAAAATGTGTTATTAATCGACGTGTTTATATACTGTTAATATCTGCTTGCTTTCTGTTTTAACATTTTCTATCCATACTTCTGTTAAAATGTAATAATCACTTATTACATTATTGTGAAATATCTTGTTTGGATACTTTACATTAGTTTTGGGTGATACCACAAATATAGGTATCAATCCGATGTATGTATATATGTGTATGTAAGTATATATACTGTATATGTACATATGTGTATGTATGTATGTATGTATGTATATATATACTGTATGTATGTATATATTTACTGTATGTATATATATACATATATATACTGTATATATGTATGTATGTATATATGTATATATGTGTATGTATGTATATATACTGTATATGTACATATGTGTATGTATGTATGTATGTATGTATGTATATATATATATACTGTATGTATGTATGTATATATTTACTGTATGTATATATATATATATACATATATATACTGTATATATGTATGTATATATATATATATATATATATATATATATATATATATATATATATATATATATATATATATATATATATATATGTTTGTGTGTGTGTGCGTGCATGTGCGTGTGTGTAAAACATAAATCTATACATATGTGCGATATATTGGAAATATATATATATATATATTTTTTTTTTATATGTGACTTTTTTATAGTCACATATATATATATATATATATATATATATATATATATATATATATATATATATATTTTTTTTTTAATCAATGTTAGATTTTTTTTTTAATTGATTAAGAACCGTTACGCATAAGATTTGCGATTAATTCGAACCAAAAAAAAAGGTTTGGCACCCCTAATGAATATGTGTTACATTTGGCCCGTCTGTTTTAGAAGTGTGTTTATACAATTTAGTACTCACATTTTTATTCGGTCCTAATCTATATTTTAGTTTTATTTAAACTTTTTATATCCAATAGTGCATTTTATTCTTACTTATTAATTGCGTATTTTTTATATATATATATTGTCAAAATGCTACACATTTTTTTTCGATAAGGGAAAATTCAAACTAGTGATGTCACTGCCAAAGCGTGGACATATGAGAGAACTTCCACGCATGATCAGTTCTGAGCGGTCATGAATAATTGATTCGACGGGGGTATTTTTATTTTGGTGGGAAAATCGGACTCCCGTCTCAAGAAATGCACGCCGTCTTCTCACAGCGGCCGTTTGTTCCCCAGACGCTTAAACGGCAACTTTCCCTTGTCCCGTTACTCATATCCAAAAACGTGTTCAAAGTCCTGCCCTAATGAGCGCTGTGCTGTCCCTGCAGGCAGCAACGTGGAGATGTTGATGTCCGGCGGCGCCCGCTGCTACAGCGCGCTTGTCTCCGCCATGGACGCCTTCCCGGCGGAGGAGGAGCTTCAGGAGACAGCGTGCCGTCTGTTCAGGAGGTTCACTTCAGGTCAGAACTCATGAAGATGAATGTGGAGGTGGCCCTCCAGTGGCCAAGCTATATGACTCTGAGGTGTACGGCTTCAAAATTGGCAAAAAAAAAAGAGTTGGCACTATAATGCTAACATGCTAGCATTCTAATTTCAGCATGCTAACAGCATGTGTTATGTACGGCTGCAAAATTAACTAAAAAGTTAGCATGCTAACAGTTAGCATGTGTCAAGTGCCAAGCTATATGACTCTGAGGTGTAGGGCTCCAAAATTGGCTCCAAAAAAAGTTTGCACTATAATGCTAACATGCTAGCATTCTAATTTCAGCATTCTAACAGCATGTGTTATGTACGGCTAGCAAAATTAACTAAAAAGTTTAGCATGCTAACAGTTAGCATGTGTCTAGTGCCAAGCTATATGACTCTGAAGTGTACAAAATTGGCAAAAAAAAAAGTTTGCATTTTAATGCTAACATGCTAGCAGTCTAATTTCAGCATGCTAGCAGCATGTGTTATGTACGGCTGCAAAATTAACTTAAAAAATTCAGCATGCAAACAGTTAGCATGTGTCAAGTGCCAAGCTATATGACTCTGAGGTGTAGGGCTCCAAAATTGGCCCAAAAAAAGGTTTGCACTATAATGCTAACATGCTAGCATTCTAATTTCAGCATGCTAACAGCATGTGTTATGTACGCCTGCAAAATTAGCTAAAAAGTTTAGCATGCTAACAATTTGCACGTGTCAAGTGCCAAGCTATATGCCTCTGAGGTGTACGGCTACAAAATTGGCCAAAAAAAAGTTTGCACTATAATGCTAGCATGCTAATTTCAGCATGCTAACAGGATGTGTTATGTACGGCTAGCAAAATTAACTAAAACGTTTAACATGCTAACAATTAGCATGTGTCAAGTGCCAAGCTATATGACTCTGAAGTGTACAAAATTGGCAAAAAAAAAAGTTAGCATTTTAATGCTAACATGCAAACATTCTAATTTCAGCATGCTAACAGCATGTGTTATGTACGGCTAGCAAAATTAACTAAAAAGTTTAACATGCTAACAATTTGCACGTGTCAAGTGCCAAACTATATGACTCTGAGGTGTACAGCTGTAAAAAAAAAAAAAGCTAAAAAGGTTAGCATCCTATTAGTTAACGTCAAGTGCTAAGTTATAATGGTGTACATCAGCAAAATTGGTAAAAAAACAAACAAACATGCTAGCATTCTAATTTTAGAATGCTAACTGCATAAGTACCAAGATATATGACTCAGTGTGAGGCTCCAAAATTGGCAAATTTTTTTTTAGCATGCTAGCATTGTAAGAATTCTCCTCCATATATAAACACACATACCTCCAACAACTAGGAACTTAATGACATCAAGTAAATCCCAAAGCTGCATAGGACACTTTTTCATACATTTAAAGTGTTTTTATGGCTTGTATATATTTGGACTACTTTTTAATGGTATCATTTTGTACACCTGTTGATCCTGCAAAATACATCAAAGTAAAAAAAAACAAAAAAAACAGTGTCTGTCAATGAATAACTGTGGCCGTCAGCGTGACGATAACGGTATTTACCAAAGAGATCAGCCGTCACGATCATGTTTGGATGGCATCGGCGTGATAAGCTTCCGTGTTGACGCTGCGTGACGATAAGCGAGGCGGCCAAGAGTGATTCACGCTGCTTGATGTGTTTTGTCTGTCGCCATAGAGAGCTACTACAACATCCTGGTGCTCAACGGCGCGGCGAGGGTTGCAGTGAGGGCCTGTTACGCGTTCCCCCACAATGCCGCGCTGCAAGCCGCCGCCCTCTCCTGCCTGGCTGAACTCAGTGAGGACACGCCCACCCACACACATACATTACAGTCGCCATCAAAAGTTTACATAACGCCATGGCTGTCTTGAGTTTCCAATAATTTCTACAACTCTTTTGTGATAGAGTGATTGGAGCACATACTTGTTGGTTACAAAAAACATTCATGAAGTTTGGTTCTTTTATGAATTCATTATGGGTCTACTGAAAATGTGACCAAATCTGCTGGGTCAAAAGTATACATACAGCAATGTTAATATTTGCCCTTGGCAAGTTTCACTGCAATAAGGCACTTTTGGTAGCCATCCACAAGCTTCTGCTTGAATTTTTGACCACTCCTCTTGACAAAATTGGTGCAATTCAGCTAAATTTGTTTGGTTTTCTGACATGGACTTGTTTCTTCAGCATTGTCCACACGTTTAAGTCAGGACTTTGGGAAGGCCATTCTAAAACCTTCATTCTAGCCTGATTTAGTCATTCCTTTACCACTTTTGACGTGTGTTTGGGGTCATTGTCCTGTTGGAACACCCAACTCATACTTGCCAACCTTGAGACCTCCGATTTCGGGAGGTGGGGGGTGGGGGGCGTGGCCGGGGGTGGGGCGTGGGGCGTGGGGCGTGGTTGGGGGCGTGGTTAAGATATATATATATATATATAAGAAATACTTGACTTTCAGTGAATTCTAGCTATATATAGATATTTTTTTTATTATATATATATATATATATATATATATATATATATATATATATATATATATATATATATATATATATATATATATATATATATAAATAAATAAATAAATACTTGAATTTCAGTATTCATTTATTTACACATATACACACACATAACACTCATCTACTCATTGTTGAGTTAAGGGTTGAATTGTCCATCCTTGTTCTATTCTCTGTCACTATTTCAGAACACACACATTATACAAATATACATGATAAAATCAATAAGAAAACGGGAGCTCTAATTTGGGAGTCTGAATTAGGATCAGAAATTCCTATATAAACATTGTGCACTCACGTCGCCTTTTTGTATTGATTACTGCAGCTGTGCACTGGATTCATTCACAAATACAAACTACAACTCACAAACACTTTAGAGTTAGGCTCCACCATCAGAATGTGTACTTAAACTTATAAAGATCACATGGATATTATTCAGTGAGTTGATACCTCAAAACTGCATTCATCGCAATACCCACACACATACCTTGCTAGTTACAACTCCAAACAGAGAGGCATAGCCATTCTCATAAGTAGAAAGGTCAACTTTACAGTCCATAACTCCATTACTGACATAGAGGGAAGATACATCATTCTTAATATTTCTGTTGATGGGAGAAACTTATGTATCGCCAACATTTATGGTCCAAATGTTGATGACCCCTCCTTTTTTCACACTTTCTTCTCTTCACTTTCTCCTCACTCAAACCACTGCTTGATTCTAGGAGGGGACCTCAACTTAGTATTTAATCCAAATATAGATCGGTCCAGAGTGACTGGGAGTCACCGTGAGTCTCAGTCAGTGGTAATACTTAAGCAATATATGAAGGATTATGGTCTTTGCGATGCCTGGCGTTCTTATCACCGCACTCTTAGGGAATACACTTATTTTTCTCCAGTTCACCACTCATTCTCTCGCATTGATTACTTTTTAACTAGTAGCTCAATTTTATCTGACATCTCAAACATTCACATCCATCCTATCATCATCAGTGACCATGCACCTGTCTCACTTTCCCTCACCAACAAAACTATCACTGCACCTATCAAACAATGGAGACTTAATACATTATTACTAAAGGACCCAGACTTCCTAAACTATTTTGAGAAAGAATGGACAGATTTTTTAGATTTTAATGATCAACCAGAAATCACGGCGTGCGTTCTCTGGGAGACGGCAAAAGTAGTTATGCGAGGAAAAATGATTTCTTATTCATCATACAAGAAAAAAAAGGAACGTTTACTAGAGCAGGAACTTGAAAATGAAATAAAAATATTAGAATTAGCTTATGCGAATTCACAACATGATCACACTCTGAACAAACTGAGAAAACTCAAATTAGATTTAAGAGAAATAATTGATAAGAAAAGTCCATTCCTGCTCCAGAGGTTACGCTTAGAAAAATTTGAACATGACAATAAACCAAGCAAATATTTGGCTAACCAACTAAAATTAAACAAAGAAAAAAACTCTATACCATCCATCAAGGATTCAGCTGGGAACATTACACACGTTCCTGAGGAAATTAACTCCATCTTTAGAGACTTTTACAGAAACTTGTATACACCCCAGATTGACCCATCTCTTTCAGACATTGAGACATTTCTCAATGGTATAGACTTACCTAAATTGAATACAAGGCAGGTATCAAATTTAGATCTTGCTATTTCTGTAGGCGAACTACACGATGCTCTTCAACAGATGCCAAACAATAAAGCACCAGGGCCTGATGGGTTCCCTGTGGAGTTCTACAAAACATTCTGGTCACTGCTAGCTCCGATATTTACGAAAATGGCTTTAGAGATTAAAGAAAACTCATTCCTTCCTCCAAATATGAACTCTGCCACGATCAGTCTCTTGCTAAAACCTGATAAAGACCCAACACTTCCATCCAGTTACCGGCCAATCTCCCTGATTAATGCTGATCTTAAAATTATCTGCAAAGTATTAGCTCAAAGATTAGAAAAAGTCACTCCATATATAGTACATCCTGATCAAACAGGTTTCATCAAAGAGAGACAATCGTCCAACAATGTTCGCCGTCTACTCAATGTGATAGACTATTCTGTTATTCATAATCTAAAAACAGCTGTTGTTTCATTAGATGCTGAAAAAGCATTTGATAGAGTGAACTGGAATTTTCTTCTAGCTACTCTACAGAAATTTGGATTTGGAGACTCATTTATAGAATGGATTAAGGTCCTATATAGTTTTCCTACAGCTTCGGTTAGAACGAACAGCCAAATATCTCCAAGGTTTAATCTTATGAGGGGCACAAGGCAAGGGTGTCCACTTTCTCCGTCACTGTTTGCTATATTTATTGAACCTTTTGCAACCGCTATTCGACAGCATGCAAATATTAAAGGCATCCATACCGCAACCGTTCATCATAAAATAAGCCTTTATGCTGATGATGTATTACTTTTCTTACAAAATCCACATTCTTCTCTTCAAGATACAATCTCACTTATCAATAAATTCAGTTCTATTTCAGATTACTCCATCAACTGGTCCAAATCTACTGTGTTACCAATTAATTTTGACTTTCAGAGCACCTCATCGATTCCACTGCATAAAGGGAACATTATATACCTGGGAATCAATATTTCCTCCACATTGTCAGATCTGAATCGCTTGAATTACTCCCCAATCTTAAAATCGATTGAGGATGATCTGGCGCGTTGGAAAACATTGCCAATCTCACTTATGGGAAGGGTTTCTACCGTGAAAATGATGGTCTTGCCTAGGGTTAATTATCTATTTTCAATGATTCCAACCAAACCTTCTCAAATCTGGTTTAAGTCACTAGACTCACACATCAATCAGTTTCTTTGGAAGAGTAAACCAGCACGAATCAGCCTTAAAACTTTACAAAAACCCAAAGAACATGGGGGTCTAGAACTCCCAAACTTTTCCTATTATTTCCTTGCAAATAAACTACAATATATATTAAAATGTATCAATCCCACTTTATTAGATAGTTTATGGTTAGAGATTGAACAATCACTTAGCCAGGAGATCCCAATTTCTAACTTGCCCTTTATTAGCCAAATTCTCCGAAAACACAACTGCTTTAAAAGTATTAATATACGCACTACCTTAACAGCTTGGTGGGAGTTTTTGAAAATAACTGGGTCCCCGCTCACTCCATGCCAATTTACGCCTATTTGGAATAATCCTGATTTTCTTTTAAACAAGAAGCCATTGAACTTTCCAACATGGTATGATAAAGGAGTCGGATGCCTTGGGGATATCATCAATGCAAACAGTTTTATCTCTTTTAAAAGTTTAATAACACAATATGCAATCAATCCTAATAAATTTCTAGAATATATACAAATCAAATCTGTAATCAGCGCAAGATTCAACAAAACAACATGGGAAAGTAATCCTACGACCGTTAAATTCTTCAAAACATCTGCCCCCAAAGCTTTATCCAAATTATATGCTCTCTTATCAAAAATAGATAACACAATAAGTATTCCAACTTCTAAATGGCACTCAGACGTATCAACAAGCTGTGACCCAGAATTCTGGAAACAAATATGCCTCAATACTACTCGTTTGATTAAGAATCCAAATGTACGACTGATTCAGCTCAAAATACTTTACAGAATATATTACACCGGTCTAAGAATGTATAAAATGGGTTTAGCTGACTCTAACATCTGTGTACACTGCTCAGATAATAAGATAGATAATTATTTGCATTCAATGTGGTCCTGTGCTCCCGTGAGTAACTTTTGGCTTGGAGTGTGCGAGAACCTATCATTAGCGTTAGAGATTCCTATTCCCATCTCCCCCGCACTCTGCCTGTTGGGTGATCTCTCCGCAACTGATCTTGTTATAAACAAAACATACCTCCTTATAAATGCGTTAGGCATCGCCAAGAAAACTATTCTCATAAATTGGAAATCAAAAAATAATTTATGTATAAACCTTTACAAAAACATTTTATTAGATTATGTAGTTATGGAAAGAATGTCTGCTGAATCAAACCAACAACTGACAGAATTCCGATCTCTTTGGGCACCGCTAATTAATTTTCTGACCTGACTCCCTTGGGGGCCGGGGCTGGGGCTCTGTCCCGGGGGTCTTGCTCCGTGGGTGGGGGGTCCTGGGTGCCGGGGGGGCCGTGTGCCGCGGGGTCGGGTGGGCCTGGGGTGTGTTTCCTGGTTCCGGCCTGGCGGGCCGATCCGTGGGTGGTCTGGTGGCTGGGGGTGGGTGGAGGTGCCTGGGCGGGAGTTGGGGTGCGGGTGGGGCTGTGGGCGGCCGCCTTGGGTTGGTTGGGGGGGCTGTCCCTCCCGTGGGTGGTTGGGCGGGGGGTTGCGCCCGTGGGGCTGGGGTCTTGCCGCTGTCGGGCGGGGGTCGGCTCGTGCCCCTCTGGCTCCGGGTGTCCGTGGGCTTCCTCCTTCCCCTGGGGCGCGGGGCGGGGTCTGCCCGGGGTCGCCCTGCGCTGCGGCTGTGCGGGCCTGCCTGGTGCCGGGTTGGGGGGACTGCTTGCCTCCCTTGTTGGGGCCCCGGCGGTGCTGCCCGGCTGCCCTGCGGGAGTCCCCCTCCTGTGTTTTACTCTGCCCTTATTTTTTTATTAATTTTATTTATTTATTTTAATTTATTTTATGTGTATGTATATATATATATATATGTATGTATGTGTATGCGTATATGTGTATATGTATGTATGTATATATGTATGTATGTATGTATGTATGTATGTATGTGTATGTATGTGTATATGTATATATGTATGTGTGTATGTATATATATATATATATATATATATATATATATATATATATATATATTATTATTATTATTTTTTTTTTTTTTTTTTTAAATCTATTTAATATATTTAACTTATTCTGTTAAATTATATATGGGTACGCGTGTATGTGGGTGTGTGTACGTTTGTATATATGTATGGTGAAATCTGTGTGTATGTATGTAGGTACATATGTATGTGTCGCTGCCCCGGTGTGCATTGCTGATCGCGGCGCCGGGTCTGCTGAGGTGCCGTGGCATGCCGGCTGTGGGCGCAGGGCTGGGCCCTTATGGCTTTTTGCCGGATGGGATGCCTGGTGGGTGGTGGGCGGGGGGGGCCTGGACGTGCGGGAGGGGCTGCGGGGTTTGGTGGCGTTGGGCACTGTTGGCGACCAGGCCTCTTGTTTATTTTTATTTATTTTATTTTATTTAAAGGGTTTATTTTTATTTTATTTTTATTTTTTTATTTTCTTTCTTTTTTTTTTTTTTTTTTTTAATTTAAAAAATTTTTTTTTTTAATTTTTTATTTTTTTTGTGTGTGTTGTGTATGTATGTGTTTGTGTATATGTGGGCTTATGTATATGTGTGTGGGTGTATTAATGTGTATATATGTGTGGATGTGTATGTTTATATGTATATGCATGCGTGTGTATATGTGTGTATGTGTATGTATATGTATATGCATATATGTATGTGTGTATGTATGTGTATATGAATGTGTAGGTGTGTGCATGGGTGTGGATGTCCGGTGGCTCAATTGGCCTGGCTGTGGATGAGTTGGGGTAGGTGGGTTGGTGGCCTCGGTGGTAGCCGGGGGTGTGCGTTGTTGTGGTTTACGGGGTCGGTCGCTTTTTTGTTTTGGTTTCGGCGGCCGCGGGTGTTTACGCTGCGGACGGGCGGTGGTGGTGATGGTTGCTGCGGTGATACCAGCGGTTGGCATCGCTGTGTTGGGTTGGAGTGGTTGGGGGACTGTGGCTGGTGTCTGTGCGCTTGTGGGGTTGTGGGGCTGGCTGGCGTTGGCTTGCCGGCTGGTTTGGGGGCTGGCGGGCGGACGGGATACATTGGCTTCTTGCAGCACTAACCTCCCGGGAGAAAATTTGTCCCGGGAGGTTTTCGGGAGAGGCGCTGAATTTTGGGAGTCAACCCCGAAAATCCGGGAGGGTTGGCAAGTATGACCCAACTGCACACAAGACTGGGCTGATGATTTTAGCTTGTCCGGAAGAATTTGGAGTAGAGATGTCCGATAATGACTTTTTTGCCGATATCCGATATTCCGATATTTTCCAACTCTTAATTACCGATTCCGATATGAACCGATACCGATATATACAGTCGTGGAATTAACACATTATTATGCCTAATTTTGTTGTGATGCCCCGCTGGATGCATTAAACAATGTAACAAGGATTTCCAAAATAAGAGAACAACTTCAACTCCAGTTATGGAAAAAAATGCCAACATGGCACTGCCATATTTAGGGACCGCAATGTCCCTTTGGGACAGAGGACCCTATTGTAATTGTAAGGTTTTACTATTATTATTCCGCCGCCTCTTTGAGCTGTAATTTGACCCCCTTAACATGCTTCAAAACTCACCATATTTGACACACGCATCAGGACTAGAGAAAATTGCCATCTAATAAAAAAAAAAACAACCCAAAACTCAAAATTGCGCTCTAGCGCCCCCTAGGAAAAAACACAGACAAAACTGCTTGGTAGGAATGTCGTAGAGACATGAAACACCAAAACCTCTATGTAGGTCTGACTTAGACCTAGATTTCATACATTGACATCCTTCAGCAAAAATCAACAGGAAGTTGGCAATTCCCCCTTCAAAACAAAAGTTTACTAAAAACAGTCACTTTTGCCTCTTTGAGCTGTAATTTGACCCCCTTAACATGCTTCAAAACTCACCAAACTGGACACACACATCAGGACTGGCAAAAATTGAGATCTAATAAAAAAACTCAATCCCAAAACTCAAAATTGCGCTCTAGCGCCCCCTAGGCAGAAAACAGACACAACTGCTCCTAGGAAGAAAACTCAGACAAAACTGCCTGTAACTTCCAGTAGGAATGTCTTAGAGACATGAAACAAAAACCTCTATGTAGGTCTCACTTAGACCTACATTTGATATATTGACAACCCCCAGCAAAAATCAACAGGAAGTTTGCTATTCCCCCTTCAATACAAAAGTTTTCTAAAAACCGGTCACCTTTTTTCAAACATTATCTCCTCAGAGCGCGTTTGTCGTGTCGGCTTCAAACTAGCACAGGAGAGAGATTGAACCCTTCTGATTAAAAGTTGACCAAAGAGTTTTAATTACTGCTCCGGTTTGGATTTTATGTGCCGTCAAAGTCGGTCCCGTCCATCGCTGCTTGCAGCTTTAATTATTATTGAAGTCACAAAGTGCATTATTTTTTTTAACATGCCTCAAAACAGCAGCTTGGAATTTGGGACATGCTCTCCCTGAGATAATCCTAATACCCACTACAATATGGGAAATACTATACTTTGACTTTCACAAAGTGCATTATTATTATTATTATTATTATTTTTAAACATGCCTCAAAACAACAGCTACAAAAACAATGAAGGCACACAGCTTCAGTCCAGAGTATACTAGAGCATACTTGCCAACCTTGAGACCTCCGAATTCGGGAGATGGGGGGGGGGGGGGGTTTGGTGGTAGCGGGGGGTGTATATTGTAGCGTCCCGGAAGAGTTAGTGCTGCAAGAATTCTGGGTATTTTTTTTTCTGTTGTGTTTATGTTGTGTTACGGTGTGGATGTTCTCCCGAAATGTGTTTGTCATTCCTGTTTGGTGTGGGTTCACAGTGTGGCGCATATTTGTAACAGTGTTAAAGTTGTTTATATGGCCTCCCTCAGTGTGACCTGTATGACTGTTGATCAAGTATGCCTTGCATTCACTTATGTGTGTGTAAAAGCCGCATATATTATGTGTCTGGGCCGACACGCTGTTTGTATGGAGGAAAAGCGGACGTGACGACAGGTTTGTGGAGGACGCTAAAGGCAGTGCCTTTAAGGCACGCCCCCAATAATGTTGTCCGGGTAGAAATCGGGAGATATTCGGGAGAACGGTTGCTCCGGGAGATTTTCGGGAGGGGCACTGAAATTCGGCAGTCTCCCAAATTCGGTAGGGTTGGCGAGTATGGCCTGATTTAGCCATTCCTTTACCACTTTTGAAGTGTGTTTGGGATCATTGTCCTGTTGGAACACCCAACTGCGCCCAAGACCCAACCTCCGGGCTGATGATTTTAGGTTGTCCTGAAGAATTTGGAAGTAATCCTCCTTTTTCATTGTCATCACATGGACAAAGATAAGACCTTCTGGAGGAAAAGTTCTGTGGTCAGATGAAACAAAAATTGAGCTGTTTGGCCACAATACCCAGCAATATGTTTGGAGGAGAAAAGGTGAGGCCTTTAATCCCAGGAACACCATTCCTACCGTCAAGCATGGTGGTGGTAGTGTTATGCTCTGGGCCTGTTTTGCTGCCAATGGAACTGGTGCTTTACAGAGAGTAAATGGGACAACGAAAAAGGAGGATTACCTCCAAATTCTACAGGACAAGCTAAAATCATCAGCCCGGAGGTTGGGTCTTGGGCGCAGTTGGGTGTTTCAACAGGACAATGACCCCAAACACACGTCAAAAATGTTAAAAGAAATGGCTAAATCAGGCTAGAATTAAGCTTTTAGAATGGCCTTCCCAAAGTTTTGACTTAAACGTGTGGACAATGCTGAAGAAACAAGTCCATGTCAGAAAACCAACACATTTAGCTGAACTGCACCAATTTTGTCAAGAGGAGTGGTCAAAAATTCCACCAGAAGCTTGTGGATGGCTACCAAAAGCGCCTTATTGCAGTGAAACTTGCCAAGGGACATGTAACCAAATATTAACATTGCTGTATGTATACTTTTGACCCAGCACATTTGCTCACATTTTCAGTAGACCCATAATAAATTCATAAAAAAACCAAACTTCAGGAATGTTGTTTTGTGACCAACAAGTATGTGCTCCAATCACACTATCACAAAAAAATAAGAGTTGTAGAAATAATTGGAAACTCAAGACAGCCATGACATTACGTTCTTTACAAGTGTATGTAAACTTTTGATCACGACTGCACATACACAGGGATATACACACATACTGTATAGTGTATGGGCTATTCCAGCACATTAGCTCTCCAATCAGCTAAACCGACTCAAAACCTCCACAGTGACTTTTGGTGAATTTACTGAGGAATTTGTGAAGCTGAAACAACACAAAAATAATGCCATTGTAAGTTAATAATACTAACACAGGCGTGTTAGCATATTAGCTAATGCTAACGACGCTAGATTGGTTACATTACGATAGCGTGTACAAATATGCACGAAAACACTCCGACAGAATCACACATGGGACGGTTTAGTATGTACGAATTGTTTTAGTTATATTGTAAAACTTACAAACGCTGTTCGAACTATGGGCGGGTTTACTTCCTGTTTAAGGGTTTGAAACAGGAAGTGCGTTTTCAACCCGCAACACCTACAGGGAGCGAACTCGTCCAAAAGATGGCGCCGTAGCACAAACAATAACACACCACTTCGGTCCTCTGCTTGGGTTTGGTGAAAACTATTGAGCACAAAGCATTATGGGAATTAGCATAGAAAAATCCATAAATTAGCCGCACCGTTTTATAGGCCGCAGGTTCCAAAGCGCAGGGAAAAAAAGTAGTCCGAAATTTACGGCATTTTGTTTTAAGCATATTTTATGTATTTTTGGCCCACAGTCAATGATTTATACTTGTTTGAGTAACAATTCTGAAAGTAACAGGAATTAGCAAATACATGAAAAATAGCCATATGGCATTTATGCTCATTTCTGCTAAAGTAGAGTGATTCTACAAAAAGTTGTACATTTATTGTAAAAATAAATACAACAATAATACTGTAATTTAGGGAACAGGGATTTTTTTATATACATAAAAATAAATGAGTGAACCTACTTTTGTTCTTCCTATGGCCTGTGGAGGACCGCATTGATGCAACTTCCCGTGGACCATGCAAACATGCTTTATCAGTATAGCTCAGTTGGTAGAGTGGCCGTGCCAGCAACTTGAGGGTTCCCGGTTCGATCCCCGCTTCCGCCATGCTAGTCACTGCTGTTGTGTCCTTGGGCAAGACACTTTACTCCCAGTGCCACCCACACTGGTTTCAATGTAACTTAGATATTGGGTTTCACTATGTAAAAGCGCTTTGAGTCACTAGAGAAAAGCGCT
>NC_084576.2:22112500-22250000 GCF_033978685.3 Nerophis lumbriciformis
ATCCGTTACACACTGGTAAACCTCAATCTCAACCTGGGTCACGGCACCAAAGTAGCCTGCCTGGTCGAGTACCTGCCAATTGGCACTAAACAACGAGCTCAAAGCCTGAGTTGTACAGCGTAAACTCTTAAGGTGTCAGAGAGGGACTTTTACATGCTTACTGTTACACACTCACACCGTTAAACCTCAACCCGGGTCACGGCACCAAAATAACTCACCTGGTGCTGCCCAGGGCTCAAAGAGAGGCCAGCGCACTAGGTTACGAGCTAAAAACCTGAGCCATTAGCCTGTTGTCCAGCTCAAATTCTTAAGGTGTCAGGGAGTGAAGTTTATACCCACACTAATTATCTGTTAGACACTGGTGAACCTCAAGCTCAACCCGGGACACGGCACCAAAGTAACGTGTTCAGGGCTGGAGTTTTGGCCATTCTGATTGAGAGGCAAGAGCACTAGGCAACAAGCTAAAAACCTGAGTTGTCCAGCGCAAACCCTTAAGGTGTCAGAGAGTGATGTTTACACGCTTGCTGTGAAAAACTCACACCGTTAAACCTCAACCCGGGTCACGGCACCAAAGTAGCCTGCCTGGTGTAGTACCTGCCAATTGGCAGTAGGCAACAAGCTCAAAGCCTGAGTTGTCCAGCGTAAAATCTTAAGGTGTCAGAGAGGGACATTTACATGCTTACTGTTACACACTCATACCGTTAAACCTCAACCCGGGTCACGGCACCAAAATAACCCGCCTGGTGCTGCCCAGGACTCAAAGAGAGGCCAGCGCACTCGGTAACGAGCAAAAAACCTGAGTCGTCCGTTACACACCGGTGAACTTAAATCTCAACCCGGGTCACGGCACCAAAGTAACCCGCCTGGTGCTGCCCACTGGTGCACTCTAGTGTCAGGGAGTGAAGTTTATACTTTATAGTCCAAGCAGACCTGGTCCCTGCTAGCGTCTTTGGCTGCACACTGACGCTGTCATCATATCTGTTCCGTTCCCCCCAGCTAAGATGCGCTCCATGCTGCTGGCCGGCGGCCTCCATGTCAACCTGGTGGAGATGATGAAGAGACACTCGGCCTCCGTGGAAGTCTCCATCAGCGCCTGCCGACTGCTCAGCCTCCTCTTCCAGGGGAGGACGGCCAGTCTGGACGAGCTCAACATGGCCATGAGTCAGATCCTCAGCGTCATGAAGATTCACAACTTCCAGTCCGAGGTGCAGCTGGAGGCGCTGCAGGCCAGCCTGGTCTTCCTCTGTCCTGGTACTGTCCAGTCTAAAATGATACTTCATATAATGTACACGTTCACTATCATCTATTCCAGGTGTGTCCTAACTTTTTGACATGGGGGCGGCATTGGGCTAAGAATTTGGTCGAGGGCCGCAAGTCGACTGCATGTAAAGTAACAGTATATGTATATATATGTATACTATATGTATATGTATATACATGTATATGTATGTGTATATATATATATATATATTTATATATATATATATATATATATATATATATATATATATATATATATACATACACATACATATACATACATATACATATAGTATACATATATATATATATATATATGTGTGTGTGTGTGTGTGTGTGTGTCTGTGTATTTATTTATGTATATATATATGTATACATATATATTTATATATATATATATATATATATATATATATATATATATATATATATATATATATATATATATATATATATATATATACGTTTCCCTGCTCTTCAGGGGATTTTATAAAAGAGCAGGCTTGTAGGGATGATATAGCCTTTGTGTTTTATCCTGACCTAACATATATTCCGCTCTACCCCGGTATTGAGCACTGTATAACGGCTAAACCACAGAGACCTTGACTATACATATATATGTTTGTATGTATATACATATATAGCCTATACATATACAAGCCGACTGCATGTAAAGTAACAATATATGTATAAGTATGTATGTATATATGTATAGAGATATGTATGTATATATGTATATATATATATATACAAGCCGACTGCATGTAAAGTAATTATATATGTATAAGTATGTATGTATATATGTATAGATATATGTATGTATATATGTATATATATATATAGAAGCCGACAGCATGTAAAGTAACTATATATATATATACACATATATATATACATATATATATATATATATATATATATATATATATACAGATATAGCCTATACATACAGTGTATATATATATATATATATATATATATATATATATTTGTGTACATATTATAATAATATAATGGATATATAATTAATAATTAATATTATTAGACATTAAGACTATGTGAACGTTAAACTCCTACCTTGTTTACTTCCGTGTCCACCTGTTTAAAGTTTTGTATTCAACCAGAAATATCAAGCAGCTAAAGTGCACCAAACATGGATAAGTGTGGAGAGTGTTTTGCATTTTTCCCATCATGCTTTGTAATGGATTTAAATGGGTGTGATTTTGAATTTTTGGATGTTTTAAAAAAAATAATATCCACAAAGTTAAGTGAGCAGGTTGTTATGTGTGACCATGTGTGCTGACATTTTGTGTTGGTTGGATTTTTTGTTTATTTATTTATTTTTGTACTATGACTAGGGAAGGTTGTTTGCATTGGGTAATACGACTAAATGTTGCGCATGGTTACACTCTGAGCATAATTCAAGGTCATTGAACTGACTTACTCACGTTACGTTACCTACTAGACGGTGAAAAAGTGGCAGCATCAAAATTGTCAGACTTTTAAAATGAAGGCAGTGTCTCATGGGCCAAATTGAAGATGTTGCATTTGGCTGTAGTTTGGAGACACCTAATCTATTCATTTATTGTTATAACCTCAGATTCAAGATACTTCAGTCAACAAGTTCCTTGTGCGGGGAACATGTCGCGTGTAGCTTGTTCAACTTGTTAGTTCCGCAGAGAAAAAAAGGCCTTCTGGTTTACGTATAATGTGTGTCAAGATGTGATTAGCCTAGCCTGCTGCTCCGCTAACCACATTAGTGTTTGACAACGTGTCTGTCCATGGTTTCCAGACCGGAGCTTACGGGAACACGGCGTCTCTGTGGCCGACCCGGACATGGCCGACGTGTCCCTGAAGGTCCTGAAGAACCAGAGTGTGGTGGAAGGAGCACACACCGTCTACCTGGAGGTCCTCAACAGGGTACCAACACCCCGCAGTGTTTTCATCCTGAATGTCAACGCTAACATTGTTTACGTTACGACCCTCAACTTGTGTGTGTGTGTGTGTGTGTGTGTGTGTGTGTGTGTGTGTGTGTGTGTGATTGTGGCCCCGCGGCGTCAAAGATAGGAGAAGCAGATAAGAGCATTCACTCTGTTTCTTTTCTTCTGCTACAGAAAAACGTTACGGGTGGATTTTAATGAAAGTTTCAGGAAAAGTTCAAATTTGATAAGGAGCATGTGATTACATTTTGAGACTGATCCAGTTCATTTTTACTGCTCGTGGCCCCGCCTACACCTACAGAGACAATGACAGTTAATAACTAACAAGAGTGTTGCCTCTAATTCTTTCATTCCATTACAGATAGTTTAAAATTGCATTGATTCAATTTGGAGGAAATGTCAGAAACGAGATAAGGAACAAGTGATTACATTTTGGGGCTTATCCGGATCACCGTCTTGATTCATGACTTTTCACATAGGGCCTGGTCAAGGTCTGCGCTCCCTTAGTGCTTTTCCAGTTTTGCTGTGGTTTCATTTATTCTTGAACTTAATCTTTTTATTACTGTGTTTTTTATGTACTTCTGTGTACAGTTTAACACGGTTAACTTGCCTGTTAACCTTTGAGTGTGCTTAACTTAAAACTATGTTAAGGTTAATAAGCGACGAAAAACAGACTCTTAACCCTGTATTTGTTTTAACAGCTTCTGACCTAACCATAGATATAACCTTTTTATATATTTGAATGTTTTAAAAAACACAACTAAAAAAACTACTTTATGATGGGGAACAACTTTAGATCAGGTATTTACAGCCTTTAATAGGTCAATAATTCATAACAACACTAATTTTGATGCATTATTATTTTAGAAACAAAGTCAGTTTATTTTCCCCCCAAAAAACTCTTAGTCATATATTATTTTTCTTATAATTTTTTAAAACCTTTCAATGCTTTGAATTATTTTTATTTTTTTTAATGGAGTTGTAGTTTTTGTACATTTGTAATGTTTTTTTTTTTTTTTATGTTTCATGCTTTTTTTTTTTATAAAAAAAAGACAACATTTTTTACTATGGCAAAAACACAAAATATGCAATATATCCAAAAATTAGTTACAAAGTGGAATACCTTAGATGAGGTAATTACAGCCTTTAATTGGTCAATAATTCCTAACAACACAAATTCTGATGCATTATTATTTTTGGAACAATGACAGTTTTTTTTCCGCAAAAACTCACACTTAGTCTTTTTTTTAATTATTATTATTTTCTTAAACCTTATAACACTTAAAATTTTTGATTTAAAAAAAAAATGTGCATGTAATTTTTATATATTTATTTGTAAAGTTTTTTTCATGTTTCATGCTTTTTTTATATAAAAAGACAACATTTTTTTACTATGGAAAAAACACAAAATATGCAATATTAAAAAAAAAAAGTTATATATTATAATTTTTTTTTTTTAACCTTTTAACACTTAAATTTTTTTTTTAATGTAGATATAGTTTTTATATACTTGTAATGTGTTTTTTTTTAAATGTTTTATGCTTTTTTTGTAAAAAAAAAAAAAAAAAGACAACTTTTTTTATTATTGGAAAAACACAAAATATGCACTATTTCCAAAAATGAGTTGCAAAGTGGAATACTTTAAATGAGGTAATTATAGCCTTTAATTGGTCAATAATTCATAACAACACCGATTTTGATGCAGTATTTTTGGGACAAGGACAGTTTTTTTCCCCAAAAACTCACACTATGACACTCTAAAACGGCCATGTTAAAAACGTGAAATAAATATATTTTTATTAATATTAATATATTTTTTAATATTTTAACACTTTTTTTTTTTTAATGTAGATGTAGTTTTTATACATTTGTAACGTTTTTTATGCTTTTTTTGTAAAAAAAGATAAAAAGACAACCTTTTTTAATCATGGGAAAAACACAACATATACAATATTTCCAAAAATTAGTTGGAAAGTGGAATACTTTAGATGAGGTAATGACAGCCTTTAATTGGTCAATAATTCAAAACAACACTGATTTTGATGCATTATCAAATGCTCACACTTTCAATCAATCAATCAATCAATGTTTATTTATATAGCCCTAAATCACAAGTGTCTCAAAGGGCTGCACAAGCCACAACGACATCCTCGGTATATACTTTGTCATATATTTTTTTTAAATCATTTTTTTAAACCTTCTAACGCTTTACATTTTTTATTTAAAAAAAAATGCAAATGTAGTTTTTATAAATGTAAATGTAGTTTTTACAAATGTTTTTTTTTCATGCTTTTTTTTTTTAATCTGAAAAACACAAAAAATGTTACTATGGAAAACAACACATAATATGCAATATTGTTAAAAAAGAGTTGCAAAATGGAATACTTAGATGGGGTAATTACAGCCTTTAATAGGTCAGTAATTCATAACATTGCTGATTTTAATGCATTATTATTTTAGAAACAATGACAGTTTTTTTTCCCAAAAGCTCCCACTTAGTCATATATTATTTTTCTTAAACCTTTTAACGCTTACATTTTGTTTTTTTTAAATGTAGATGTAGGTTTTATATATTTGCAATGTTTTTTTATTATGGGAAAAACACAAAATATGCAATATTTCCAAAGACGAGTTGCAAAGTGGAATAATTTAGATGAGGTAATTACAGCCTTTAATTGGTCAATAGTTCATAACAACACCGATTTTGATGCGGTATTTTTGGGACAAAGACATTTTTTTTCCAAAAACTCACACTATCCCTCCTTTTAGCTCCAAACCGGGCATGCTAAAAAAGTGAAATAAATAAATCATATAAAAAAATGTTTAAACGCTCTAATTTTTTTTTGTTTTTTGTTTTTTATGTAGATGTAGTTTTTATATACAGTATTTCTTACAGGTTGTTTTAAAAAAAAAAAATGTTTTATGCTTTTTTTGTAAAAAAAACAAAAACTTTTTTAATATGGGAAAAACACAAAATATGCAATATTTCCGAAAAGCGAGTTGCAAAGTGGAATCCTTTAAATGAGGTAATTACAGCCTTTAATAGGTCAATAATTCATAACAACACTGATTTTGATGCATCATTTTTTTGGATGACAGTTTTTTTCCCCAAAAACTCACACATTGTCATACATATTTTTAAAGTATTTTTTTAAAACATTCTAACGCTTTACATTTGTGATTTAAATTAAAAAAAAAAAAAAAGTAAATGTAGTTTTTATATATTTGTAATGTTTTTTTTGGTTTTTTTTCATTCTTTTTTTTATATAAAAAAAGACAAAAAAATGTACAATGGGAAAAACACATAATATGCAATATTGTTAAAAATCAGTTGCAAAATGGAATACTTTAGATGAGGTAATTACAGCCTTTAATGGGTCAATAATTCATAGCAACACTGATTTTAATGCATTATTATTTTGAAACAATGACACATTTTTTTCCACAAAAACTCACACTTAGTCATATATTATTTTTTATTATTATTTAAATAAATGTAGATGTAGTTTTTATATATTTGTAATGTTGTTGTTTTTTAATATTTTATGTTTGTTTTGTAAAAAAAAAAAAAAAAAATTATTATGGGAAAAACACAGAATATGCAATATTTCCACAAACGAGTTGCAAAGTGGAATACTTTAAATGAGGTAATTCCAGCCTTTAATAGGTCAATAATTCATAACAACATTGACTTTGATGCATTCTATTTTTGGGAACAATGTCTTTTTTTTTGTTTCTTTTTTTTTTTTAAACTTTCAACGCTTTAGATTTTTCAACAGCTTCAGACCTATCCATAGATATAATATTTTTTTTATGTTTTATGCTCGTTTTGTAAAAAAAACAATGAAAAAAACAAAACAAAAATATAATGAGAAAACCCCAAATATTTAACCTTTAATTGGTCAATAATTCATAACAACACTGACTTTAATGCATCTTTAATTTGGAACAATGCCTGTTTTTTTTTTGGTTTTTTTACCAAAATCTCCCACTACCCCTCATTAGCTAAAAAAATGTAGTGAAAGAAAAATAGACAAACTCATAAAATTGTCAAAAGTTTTATTTACAGTTGCTTATTCAGAAACCTCAGAATTAGGAAAATGTAATTTATTAATATGATATAATATATAATACGATGGTGTGGCGGTACTGTCACTAAAGAAATGCTAGTTTCCATCAGCCCTCAGATGAAAATGACATGCTGAGGGAATGAATGAATTATTAGAAGAGTACGTCACGCTTAGTCTATTAATATTGTCCGTGCCAATCCTTGCACTATATTTAGTTGTTTCTAATTATATTCTTGCTGTGGCTCTCATGCAGGGACTTTGAAGAACCTCACATGGATAACAAGGCTCTTTATACCGCAACAAAAGAATGACACATATTGTTGTGTATCAAGTTCTAGTGTGACAGAAACTAATTGAGAACCACTGACCTAGTTCATCAGGTGTCCGAACATCCAGATGTGCGGCTTGAAAGTTCTCACCTCCCTGGCGGACTGCTCCGGCGCTGTGGACTTGCTTTGCCAGCAGGGGGCGATTGACACGGCGCTCCACACGCTGCAGATGTTCCCACAGGAGCGAGGTGAGGCCCCCGCTCCTCGGACCAGACGAGCGTAAAAACGAGTCCGCTTGACGAGTCTCTCTCTCCGGCAGAGATCCACTTCTGGGGCCTGACCTTGCTCAGCTACCTGGTGGCCAAGAAGAAGCTGTCCAGGATGATCGTTCCGGTCCTGGCCTCGGTTCTGGTCACCTCGCTGGGCCAGCACGGGGAGGATTATGACTTACTGCTGAAGGTGGACACATAACTTCAAACATCATTACTTCAAAGTTTGACTAGTTTCAGTCTCTTTTTAAGCCCAAGGGCCCGATCTACGAAAGGTTTGCGTCTACTAAAACAAAGAGCGCATGCAAAGCTGATCCACTAAACTGATGAGCAGTTCGTTCACAATCTTTATGAAAGACATGACGACTTCTTTTAAAGCATTCTAACTCGTAAATAAAAGCGTAGCCACTATTCCGCCCATAAAACCCAATAAAAAAACATCCAAAAAGCACCAACAATACTCCATTTACATGTGGTGACTTGAATATTAACAAGTATTAGTGATGTTATTATAAGTGCTTACGCAGACAGATTATTTATAGCTTCGACGTGATCATCATCGACTGTTCTGCCGCTTCCTTGCTCGTCAAACTTCATTCTAGATCATAAATCATGCCTCTCACCTGGATAGTAGGAGTCTGAGTAGGTATTGCGACAAGTTGGTACACTTTGACAGACAATTTAGACCCGGAAATGGCAGGAACGACACAAAAAGATGCTTGGTCCCACCCCCCTTTTCTTGGCGAGGATTATGAGTATTTCTTCATTTAACCCTTGTGTGGTGTTCGGGTCTGTGGGACCCGTTTTAATTTTTTATTAAAAGCAAAATGATACAATTAATTAATTTTTCATACTGAGACTCACTGACTTTGGCTCATTTTCTGTGAAGAACATATATCAGAATAAATATTTAATAACCACACGCCATACACCCCCCCCTACACATTTCTATTACATATAAGATGTCCGGGTCCACTGGACCCGGGGCTAATAGAAGTGTGGAAATTGATGTTCTGTGTACCACACACACACACACACACACACACACACACACACACACACACACACACACACACACACACACACACACACACACACACACACACACACACAAAAAGCAGGCCTAGACAGGAGGAGGACAGAGTGTAGGTACACAGAACATCAGAGGGTAAAATGTGCGAGAAAATGAGAGCAGACAGTGTTGACAAACAATGTTGCAACCTTATTTGGGAACCGTAAGTGCAGAACCACAAAAGAAGAATCCCTGTGGCATGCAGAAACTGGCACAGAAATTTTCCGTACAACGTTCATATTGTTGTTACTCAGCCAGCGTTTGTGGGTCTGATGGACCCGTTGCATTTTGTAGCTTTTAATGCCTCACAATCAAACACTTTTATGTTACAATACTAAACAGATGTTCACCTTATCCAAATAAACATCTGTTCAGTATTTTAACATAAAAGTAACAACAATATGAACATTACACAAGGGTTAAATGGGAATATATGAACATCCTAGCAGTCGGCATCCTAATGACAGCAGATATTGTACAGTAAGTGATGTTTTAGTATGTTTGTTGTCTCTCTGCAGTCTGCAGTGAGTAATAATCAGTGATGTTGTTGGAAAAAAGAAAACGTGATGCGTTTTTGAAATTATGCTTAAAATGATCAAAATATGTAAATATTAAATGTTATTATAAATGTTACTACATTACATATATACTTACATCATGTATATAAAACCTTAATGGAGGTATTTGGATCTTTTTTAAGGGCATGCAATTATTAGCATGTACTGTTAGCATCCTAGTAGGCCTGCAAATCTTTGGGTGTCCCACGATTCGATTCAATATCGATTCTTGGGGTCACGATTCGATTCAAAATCGATTTTTTTTCGATACAACGCGATTCTTGATTCAAAAACAATATTTTCCCGATTCAAAACGATTCTCTATTCATTCAATACATAAGATTTCAGCAGGATCTACCCCAGTCTGCTGACATGCAAGCAGAGTAGTAGATTTTTGTAAAAAGCTTTTATAATTGTAAAGGACAATGTTTTATCAACTGATTGCAATAATGTAAATTTGTTTTAACTATTAAATGAACCAAAAATATGACTTATTTTATCTTTGTGAAAATATTGGACACAATGTGTTGTCAAGCTTATGAAATGCGATGCAAGTGTAAGCCACTATTGTTAAATTTTTATTTTTTATTTTTATAAATGTCTAATGATAATGTCAATGAGGGATTTTTAATCACTGCTATGTTGAAATTGGAACTAATATTGATACTGTTGTTGATAATATTAATTTTTGTTTCACTACTTTTGGTTTGTTCTGTGTCGTGTTTGTGTCTCCTCTCAATTGCTCTGTTTATTGCAGTTCTGAGTGTTGCTGGGTCGGGTTTGGTTTTGGAATTGGATCGCATTGTTATGGTTTTGCTGTGTATTGTTTTGTTGGATTGATTAATTAAAAAAATTAAAAAATTAAAAAATTAAATACAATTAAATACAATTAAAAATCGATTTAAATTTTTTTAAAATCGATTCTGAATCGCACAACGTGAGAATCACGATTCAAATTCGAATCGATTTTCTCCCACACCCCTACATGCTAGCTTTTTTAGCAAATTTTGCTCATGATTTTTGTTATTTCATGCTATCTGGCCAGCGTTCTAACTGTTAGCATTTCAGTGCAGCTTTGGCTCTTCAGCATTCACATGAAAAGTGTCAGGCTTGGTAAAAGGATAGGACTCAGATGCAGAGTAGGGAATTTAGACAGGCTTTTATTTTGACAGCTTCCTTTCACCTCCAAAGTCAAGGATTACAATATCTATGTTAACCAAAAACTAATCGGCAAAAAGGTTCCAAAAAAAATAGGAACAACCAAAAATCACTCCGAACGGAGGAAAACACAAAAGCAAAGACGATCTATAATTGGCGCCGTATATGCTATAAAATGTATAAACAGAAAACGCTCCAACAGGAGGAAGAAACAAATAGCTATGAAAATTTCTACACTAACTAATCTAATAAAGTATTAACAAAAATAGTCACTCAAAAATTTGAGGAAAGAATGAAAAATAACTGAAACTCACCACTTCGGCTGAATATACTAAATAACAAAAAATCACTCTGCTGAGGAGGAAGAAAGGAAAAACTCAAAATAGTAACGAAGGGATTCAAGATCAAGGAACTTAATCACAAGACGAGGCATGGACAGGAACATGGATGCTAGAGAGCACGAATAAACGAAACAATCTGGCACAGAACAAAGGAAGGAGTGGGCTTATAAGACACATGATGGTATTAGGGAACAGGTGGAAACAATCAGGGAATCGGGATGACGTCAGACTGATGACACAAAAGGAAGGGCAAGTGACCTGAAACGAGAGGAGAGTTACTTTTCAAACTAAAACATGCACATCACAAGACAGAAAAAACCAAGACAAGACATCCCTCACCGCGGTGTGACAAAAAGTCTACCGAAATTGCATTCGCTATATAAAAAAATCTACATATTTTACTAGTTTTGAAAGTGAAAACTACCCGAATGGCCCCCGCATCCTTTGAAATGTCATTCTGGGGGTTTCAGAGAAACAAGTTTGGGCCCCTCTGTTCTCGACTTGTTCTCGTTCTTCTTGCTGTGAGGCGGCATCGCTAACCCCGCCTATGCATGCAGTGTTTCCAGGTGGCTTTGAGGATGCTGGACGCCTGCTCAGGGGCGGCCATTGAGCTTCAGAGAGAAGACTTTGACAGGCAAATCTTCCAACACCTCCGAGAGTCCGATATCTCCGACCACAGCAGGAACACGGTATGGATGAGGGGACCTCCTACACCTTGTTGCGTTTGGACCAGTTGTTCCTCCCAGGGAATTCAAGTCACAAGTCGCTCCCAAGCTCTTTACGACACTTAAAGCTGAGTTGAAAAACCACCAGAGACAGAATAGGTATTTTGTAATATATTGGCAAAGCTTTGCAGATATACATTTGAGACCAGTCCAGCATAGAACATTCTATCTCGCCGCCAAAATGGTCTGTCTTCCCGACCCCAAAACCCTCTCTCCTCTCCCCTCTATCTAGTCAAAACACATGCTAGTCAAAACACATTCCAAAGAATTCAAGGTTAACACACAGTTTACTTGCAGAGAAACAGAAAGAGAATAAATGGAAAACACGAGCTGTTTTCAAATATGACTATGAAAGAAAATAAGTAACACTAAAATTCGGATATATGTAAATATCTGCCTCCGACAACCTCTATGCCTGAATCCGAGCGACGCTGAAATCCACCCTCTGTGCCCTCAGCTGCGTAGGTCCGTGTGCTTGGCTCTGTCCAGGATGTGCTCCAACCCCGAGCTGCACTACCGCATGCTGGAGAAGGCGTGCGAGGACGGCGACACGGTGATGGCCGAGTGTCTTATCGAGCTCGGCGCCGACGTCAATAAGAAGACCAAAGCTGAGTCTCTCATCTATCAGGTTTGTAGCGCAGGGAAGAAAGTGTTTCAAGGCATTGGCAACGTCGCTGTGTTTCTTAGGTGTGTGAGAAAGGAGGACCTCTGGAGCTGGTGGAGCTGCTGCTCAGTCAGGGCGCCCACGAGCAGCACCTCCGCCGGGCTCTGGCGGTGAGCGTGAAGCGAGGTGATGGGCCGACAGTCATCCGGCTGCTGGGCCGCCTGGGCCTGGACCTCAACAACAACGCCCTGTGCCTCGGAGGATTCCGCCTGGGCCGCCTGGACGCCTCCTGGCTCTGCCCCCTGCTGGCCGAGCGCGGCAGAGCGCACAGTCTGCGCCACAGCAACAGTGAGGAACATCTTGCGTTCAACAAACCACAGGACAAAACTAGTTCCTCCATTGTTTGTCCCCAAGGTCGAGGAGCCAGTTTGGCCCGGTACATCCATTCGTTACAGCGCTCCAAGACCTCGGGCGGTCCTCTCCGGTTTCTGGGTGAACCCTGCCTGACGTCTGGCTACATTTCGGATGAGAGTGACGACTCCAGCTTCAGCTTCGTCTCACTGGATGAAGGCCTCTTCCTCGACGAAATGGAGAGTGATGGTAGGCGTCGTCTTAGGGAACAGACGCTGCAAAGTAAGGTGACTAGCTTTTTCCAAGTCTTCTTTTCTTTTCTAGGAAGCGACTCACTGACAGGGACGCCTCGAAATAATTCGACAGAGGAGCTGAGGGGAGGCTCCTTCAAAAGGAAGCAGGGACGTCGCAGACATGCCAGTGCAGAGGTACCTCCTTTTGCTCTCCCTTTTTGTCATGATCCATGTTTTTGTTATGTTCTGTTAGTTTTGGACTCCCTGAGTTCCTGTTTTGTGCACTTTTGGGTTTGCTTTGGTTACCATGGGTGCTAATTGGTTTCACCTGCCTCTGATTAGTGTTCGGCAGGTTCACCTGCTGCCGAGCACTAATCAGAGAGCTATTTATGTCAGGACGTGGACTATGGTGTGTTTGTTTTCCCGAGATGCAAGTAAAGCTGGACTGGTCATGGCGTGAAGGTAAATACATGATTTATTTAAACACTATAACTACAAAAAAAAGTACAAACGAAAAGCGCGCACAGTGGCGGAGAAACGACTTGGCTATGAAAACAAATACTTGCACAAAGGCAGAAACTATGAACAACAAAAAACACTAACTGTGGCTTAATAAACAAAAACTTACTTGGCATGGAACCGGCATGAAAAAAGAGCAGCAAGGGTCTTAAAGGTGTGTGGAGAGTGTGCAGAAGCATAAATGCGGGATGTCACCAGAAAGACAAACTGAAAATAATGAACTTAAATACTACAGACATGATTAACGAAAACAGGTGCGTGACTCAAAACGTGAAACAGGTGCGTGACGTGACAGGTGAAAACTAATGGGTTGCTATGGTGACAAACAAGAGTGCACAATGAGTCCAAACGTGGAACAGGTGAAACTAATGGGTAATCATGGAAACAAGACAAGGGAGTGAAAAGCCAGAAACTAAAGAGTTCAATAACTAAACAAAACAAAACATGACTGTGGAAGTCTGGTTCCACCGGGTTCTTCTGACCACCAACCACGGACATGACAGCAGTGTTCAGGGTTTTGAACAAGGTTTTATTTTCAGTCTTTTCGTGCTTTTCAGCAAATGTCTTTCTCGTCTGTCTCGCTCTCGCTCTCGCTCGTGCTCCACCTCCTCTCTTCTTCCCGACTGCTGCTTTTAACAGAGCGACAGGTGATCAGACAAACACACTCAGCTGTGTCATCCACTCACCTGTCGCTAATCTCGAAGCCGGTCCCGACACGTCCCGCCTCGCTGCAGGTCCGCAGGCCACGCCCCTCACATACCTCCACCGCCAGACTCAGGCCGGGGCGCCGTCCGGCCGCGCCCACTCCCCCCCCCCCAGTGAGGGAGCGGGAAAGGAAGTCGGCCACAGCCATCTGTGCCCCCGGTCTGTGAATCACTCTGAAGTTGTAGGGTTGCAAAGCTAGATACCAACGGGTGATCCGCGCGTTGGCATCTTTCATGCGGTGGAGCCACTGGAGGGGTTTGTGGTCCGAGCAGAGGCTGAATGAGCGCCCCAGGAGGTAGTATCGGAGGGCCCCGACCGCCCACCTGATGGCGAGGCACTCCCTCTCCACTGTGCTGTACCTTGCCTCCCTTTCGGACAGCTTCCGGCTGATGTAGAGAATGGGTCGGTCGACGCCCTCCACCTGCTGGGACAAAACCGCTCCCAGTCCTCTGCCCGACGCGTCAGCCTGCAGACAAAACGGGAGAGAAAAATCAGGCATGTGCAGGACCGGCTCCTCGCAGAGGGCCTTCTTAACCCTCTCAAACGCCTGCTGGCACTGCTCCGTCCACTGGACCAGATCTGGAGCACCCTTTCGGGTGAGGTCAGTTATTGGGCTGGTAAGGTCCGCAAACCGGGGGATAAACCTCCGGTAGTAACCCGCCAGACCCAAAAACTGCCTCACCTCTTTTTTCGTCTTGGGGTTTGGGCAGGTCGCAATTGCCGCTGTTTTATCTACCTGCGGCCGCACCTGCCCTCCTCCCAAGTGGTACCCCAGATACTGTACTTCCCTCCGGCCAACTGCACACTTCGCCGGGTTGGCGGTGAGCCCTGCCTGTCTCAGGCACTCGAGCACTGCCCCCACCCGCCGCATGTGTTCATCCCAGCCGCTACTCTGGATGATGACATCATCCAGGTAGGCCGCAGCGTATGCAGCGTGGGGTCGCAGCACACGGTCCATGAGGCGCTGGAACGTGGCGGGCGCACCGAACAAGCCAAACGGAAGTGACACAAATTGGTACAAACCTTCCGGAGTGGAAAAGGCCGTTTTTTCCCTGGACTCTGGTGACAAGGGAATCTGCCAGTAGCCCTTGGTTAAATCCAGTGTCGTGAAGAACCGAGCAGCACCCAGCCGATCCAGGAGCTCGTCGACCCGAGGCATTGGGTACGCGTCAAAACGTGAAATTTCGTTCACCTTGCGGTAATCCACACAGAACCGCACAGACCCATCCTTCTTCCCTACCAGAACAATGGGACTGCACCACGCGCTGTGGGATTCTTCTATTACCCCCAACTCCAGCATGGATTTTAATTCCTCCCGAACTACTTTGCGTTTGTGTTCGGGGAGCCTGTAGGGCCGAGACCGCACCGTAACACCCGGGCTGGTCTCAATATGATGCTGGATGAGGTTCGTGCGCCCGGGCCGAGGGGAGAACACATCAGAGAAGCGCTGCTGCAGTTTAGCAACATCCGCTCTCTGCGCTAACGTGAGCTGATCGTCACAGAGGAGGGGAAAGGGCGGACCAGCGCGCGGGACCTCCGGCCCGAACTCCCCCTCCTCCTTAACCACCGTTACCATGGAAACAGGCTCCGCCTCCTTCCATGCTTTCAGGAGGTTTATATGATAAATTTGGGTGGCTCCGCCCCGGTCCGAGCGCTGGACCTCGTAGTGACCTCGAAGGGTCCTTGCCAGCGCGCAAGTAATTTCGAGCTGGATGTGGGGAGTAATATAAGCACTTTTTCTCCCGGTGAAAATTTTCTAAGCTGAGTCCCCCTGTTATACGTGCGCTGCTGACGTTCCTGGGCACGGAGCAAATTCTCGCGTGACAAGTGCCCCACCGTGTGGAGTTTTGCTCGCATGTCCATGACGTATTGAATTTCGTTTTTGCTGGAGCTTGGCCCCTCCTCCCAGCTTTCCTTAATTACGTCCAATACTCCACGCGGTTTCCTGCCGTATAGTAACTCAAAAGGCGCAAAGCCTGTGGAGGCCTGAGGTACCTCCCGCATCGCAAACAGTAGGGGATCCAGCCATTTATCCCAACGGCGTGGCGCAGTGGAAGAATGGCCGTGCGCGACCCGAGGGTCCCTGGTTCAATCCCCACCTAGTACCAACCTCGTCATGTCTGTTGTGTCCTGAGCAAGACACTTCACCCTTGCTCCTGATGGGTGCTGGTTAGCGCCTTGCATGGCAGCTCCCTCCATCAGTGTGTGAATGTGTGTGTGAATGGGTAAATGTGGAAGTAGTGTCAAAGCGCTTTGAGTACCTTGAAGGTAGAAAAGCGCTATACAAGTACAACCCATTTATATTTATTTATTATTTATCATTTGGTTTGTCCTTATGTGTAAACTTACGGATCATGGTTTTCAGCGTTTTATTCAATCTCTCCACCAGCCCATCTGTTTGTGGATGGTATACGCTGGTGCGGATCGCTTTAATTCCCAATAATCCGTACAGTTCCTTTATCGTGCGTGACATAAAGGACGTGCCCTGGTCAGTCAGAATCTCTTTCGGGATTCCAACTCGGGAGATGACCTGAAACAGGGCCTGCGCTACACTCTTTGCAGAGATGGAGCGCAGGGGCACTGCTTCGGGATAGCGTGTTGCGTAATCCACTAGGACTAACACAAAGCGATATCCCCGTGTGCTCGGGTGGAATGGTCCGATGAGGTCCATACCCATTCTTTCGAAGGGGACCTCCATGAGCGGCAATGGGCGCAAAGGCGCCTTTGGGGTGGCCGCCGGGTTCACCAGCTGACAGTCCGGGCAGGCAGCGCACCAGCGGCGCACGTCTGCCCGGATGCCCGGCCAATAGAATCGGACCATGACCCGATTTAGTGTTTTATTATACCCCATGTGGCCAGCCATGGGATTGTAATGCGCCGCCTGGAAAACAATTTCCCTGCGGCGTTTTGGCACCAACAATTGGGTGGATTCCTCTCCGGTCTGAGCGTCACGGCTCACTCGGTATAGTCTATCTCTCATAATCGAGAAGTGAGGGAACACCCGCGCTGCTCCCGGGCGCACCAGCTGACCGTCGATGTAATCCACCTGGTCCCAGGCCGCGCGCAAAGTTTCGTCGCGAGACTGCTCGAGCGGAAAATCCTCCATAGGGTGCCAGTGGGGGGCCAGGGGGGCTTCCCGCGAAGCCCCCACCGGTTCCCGCTCGGCAGTATCGGACGGACCCGCGTCACCACTGAGAACCGCGCGGATGCTCCCCTTTCCTACGGTCCGTGAACGCACCCCCACACATTGTGTCAGTAAATGGTTAAACCCCGGCCAATTTGTGCCCAAGATTACGGGGTGCGAGAGGTGCATACTTACAGCTACCTCGACCCTATGCATTTGGCCCTCATACCAAATTTCTACTGGCACCATAGGGTACTCGTGCACATCCCCATGAACACACCTGATTTTTAGCCGTGTTGCCTGCCTCAAAGCCCCGGGTCGAACCAGGTTCTGGTGGATCATGGTCTGCCCGTAGCCCGAATCCACCATCGCCTGGTATGTACTCCCCTGTATCGTTACCTTCATACCGTACGTCTCCCCCGGGCCGGGGGAGGGCACTGAAGGAGCGGCCACCCGGCTCACGCGCCCCACCTCCACCTGCGGAGGTCCGTGACGCGCGCGACCGGGCCGCCCACGCCTCCAGCACGCCTGCCCAAGCGTTTGAGGGGCCGTCTGCGCGGGAGATGTTCTGGAAGCAGCAGCCGGGACCTGCGGAGACAGAGTAGAGGGAGGGTCACGTGGGAAAAAGTGGGGAATTTGTGTCGTTCTCTCTCCTCGCGGTGGACAGCCAGGTGGTTCTCGGCGAGGGTCACCGCTGCTGCGAGGTCCCGGGGCCGGTGGTACCGGATCCAGTTCGCCGTCCGCGTCGGGATCGCCTCCACAAACTGCTCCAGTACGATCTGGTCCAGCAGTCGGCCATCTCCCTCTCCCGGCTGCAGCAAGCGCGTCGCCGCCTCCTGGAGCCGCTGGCCAAAGGCGAATGGCCGGTCCTCCTTCCCCAGACGCATGGACCGGAACCGTCATCGGCAATCTTCGGCGGTGCCTCCCGTCCGGTCCAGCACCGCCCTCCTCAGGTCCTCAAAGCGCACTCTGGAGGGCGCCGGCAGGCTGAGCGCCGCACGCTGCGCCTCCCCCGTCAAGAGCGGCAAGAGCCGCACCCCCCACTCTTCTTCCGGCCACGCGCATGCTCTCGCCGTGGCCGCAAAAATGTCCAAAAAGGCATGGGGATCTTCTTTTTCTCCCATGCGGGGGATGGTGACGGTCGTCGGCACTGACAGTGCGCCGCCCCCCTGGTCCGCTAACGCCCGCAGGACCTGGCACTGTTGGCGGGTGGTCGCTGCCAGCTCAGAGAGCGCTCCCGCGAGAGCCGTCAGGGTGTCGTCTTCCCCGGCCTCCGGTGGTCCAGCCGAGTTGGGCGCCAAATTGTGGAAGTCTGGTTCCACCGGGTTCTTCTGACCACCAACCACGGACATGACAGCAGTGTTCAGGGTTTTGAACAAGGTTTTATTTTCAGTCTTTTCGTGCTTTTCAGCAAATGTCTTTCTCGTCTGTCTCGCTCTCGCTCTCGCTCGTGCTCCACCTCCTCTCTTCTTCCCGACTGCTGCTTTTAACAGAGCGACAGGTGATCAGACAAACACACTCAGCTGTGTCATCCACTCACCTGTCGCTAATCTCGAAGCCGGTCCCGACACGTCCCGCCTCGCTGCAGGTCCGCAGGCCACGCCCCTCACAATGACTAAAACAAAACATGATTACACAGACATGACGATTTATTCACGTCGCTCGCCACACTCGGTCTGGCGTCATAGTTTGCTTCATGCCTTGTCTACGTAAGATTTGTTTGTTTCATGCCACAGTTTCGTGAGTATTCCTTGTCCATAGTCTATGCTAAGTGTTAGCTTTAGCTCCAAGTGCCTTGTGTTCCGTTTTGTTTGTACTACTTTGGTATTTTGAGGAATAAATCATGTTTTTACCTGAGTGGTCCGTCTGCATTTCGGGAGAACGAACCCTGCAGAAAGCTGCGAAACACCCGTCGTGACACTTTTCTGTTTAAGACGAGAAAAAAACCTGAAGCAACATAAGCACATATGAGCACATATTACAAACCACGAAGCTCGAGTACTGCAACGGGGAGGCCATCCCGCCCCGAAGTTGCAGCCACCAGGGGCTCAGCTCCGTTGCCCATTGTACTGTGGGGATGAAGTGGCGAAGGGTTGGGGTGGATATGTGGTATTAGTCCATGGGTGCGTGTGTCCATATCATGGAAGTCGCTCCGTTTGGCGCCACGGAAGAGAGTCAAACCTTATTGTGGAAGTCTGGTTCCACCGGGTTCTTCTGACCACCAACCACGGACATGACAGCAGTGTTCAGGGTTTCGAACAAGGTTTTATTTTCAGTCTTTTCGTGCTTTTCAGCAAATGTCTTTCTCGTCTGTCTCGCTCTCGCTCTCGCTCGTGCTCCACCTCCTCTCTTCTTCCCGACTGCTGCTTTTAACAGAGGGACAGGTGATCAGACAAACACACTCAGCTGTGTCATCCACTCACCTGTCGCTAATCTCGAAGCCGGTCCCGACACGTCCCGCCTCGCTGCAGGTCCGCAGGCCACGCCCCTCACACTTATATTGCAGCAATATATATATATTGCTGCAATCAGGATCAATGTCAGAGCTTGGTCCGCATTGCCGGCAGTAAGTCGGACACGTTTCCAGTGAGGGTTGGACTCCGCCAAGGCTTGCCCTTTGTCACCGATTCTGTTCATAACTTTTATGGACAGAATTTCTTGGCGCAGTCAAGGCGTTGAGGGGATCCGGTTTGGTGGCTGCAGGATTAGGTCTCTGCTTTTTGCAGATGATGTGGTCCTGATGGCTTCATCTGGCCAGGATCTTCAGCTCTCACTGGATCGGTTCGCAGCCGAGTGTGAAGCGACTGGGATGAGAATCAGCACCTCCAAGTCCGAGTCCATGGTTCTTGCCCGTAAAAGGGTGGAGTGCCATCTCCGGGTGGGGAGGAGACCCTGCCCCAAGTGGAGGAGTTCATTTACCTAGGAGTCTTGTTCACGAGTGGGGGAAGAGTGGATCGTGAGATCGACAGGCGGATCGGTGCGGCGTCTTCAGTAATGCGGACGCTGTATCGATCCGTTGTGGTGAAGAAGGAGCTGAGCCGGAAGGCAAAGCTCTCAATTTACCGGTCGATCTACGTTCCCAACCTCACCTATGGTCATGAGCTTTGGGTTATGACCGAAAGGACAAGATCACGGGTACAGGCGGCCGAAATGAGTTTCCTCCGCCGGGTGGCGGGGCTCTCCCTTAGAGATAGGGTGAGAAGCTCTGCCATCCGGGAGGAGCTCAAAGTAAAGCTGCTGCTCCTCCACATCGAGAGGAGCCAGATGAGGTGGTTCGGGCATCTGGTCAGGATGCCACCCGAACGCCTCCCTAGGGAGGTGTTTAGGGCACGTCCAACCGGTAGGAGGCCACGGGGAAGACCCAGGACACGTTGGGAAGACTATGTCTTCCGGCTGGCCTGGGAATGCCTCGAGATCCCCCGGGAAGAGCTGGACGAAGTGGCTGGGGAGAGGAGAGTCTGGGCTTCCCTGCTTAGGCTGCTGCCCCCGCGACCCGACCTCGGATAAGCGGAAGAAGATGGATGGATGTATGGATGGATATTGCTGCAATGGTCTCACTTGGGTCTTTACAGCATGACCTTGCTGAGGCATTTCTCACCCCAAGAATGGGAATCGGATTAGTCACATCCCTATCGAAGGTGCGTTTACGTTCTTCGTGTTTGACTGTGATCATTTCTCTTCAGAGTGGTGCGACGGAGCGTGAGCACGCTGAGGCAGCACACCGCAGATGTAGAAGAAGCCAAAAAAGTAAAAAAAAAAAATCTTAATCATTTCTGTAAGATCATGAGTCATAAGAACTAAACTTTGTGGCCCCTTTCAGCTTTGTGGTCTCCGGAGTGCTCGTCGGCGCCGCCCAAAGAGAAGGAGAGGATCCGCCTCCTGGACCTGTCGGGAAACGAGCTGGACTCCCTGTCCTGCCTGATGGACCATGGCTCGGTTCAGCAGCAGCTGGCTCACCTCCAAAGGCTGGACCTGAGTCACAACATCCTGCTGGAGTTCCCCGCTGCTCTTTGTCAGGTGTCAGACCCCAGACCAGCACCTACCGTCACCTACGTATGCAAATTGGCATTAAATCTCACATGTTTGCCCGCCGCAGAGTTTGATCAGCCTGACCCGACTGGACCTGCAGGGGAACCAGCTGCAGTCGGTGCCGGCGGAGCTTTTGGCCCTGCCCGCACTCGCCGCTCTCAACGTCTCGCGAAACTGCATCGGCCCGCATCTGGCCTTGGGGCCCGCCGTCACGTGTCCCTCGCTGCAGCGCCTCAACCTGTCCTTTAACAAGTTGACCAGCTTCCCCTGCGAGCTGGGCGGGGCCACGGAGAACCTGGAGGATCTGCTCATGGAAGGGTAGGTCCTCCGGTCTTTAACAATCTTTAATAGACCCAGGATGGGCAAACATGTTGACACTTTACCAAATGTTGTCCTGTCTTTGGGTCGACTTCAAACTTTTTCCACCAAGGGAATCGAAAAGTCAAAGTATGAGGCGGCCATTTTAAAATGTTTTTATTTTGTAAGAATGCTGAAAATAGATATTATTTATATATTTAAAGCCTTTTTTTTAGCTGTGTGTAATAATAGCATGCAGAGGGCGGGAGCACATTACACCAGTTTTAAAGTCAGGGTCGATTTTACAGTTATATTATCAGAGGTGACAAAGTATATTGTAATTATTAGTATCAAAATGTTTGCTTTTTTTCCCCTCTTTTTTTTGTACATTTTTAAAAGTGTTTTATGTTGCAGGCCCCTTCTGTAAGAATAGACAATTATACAATTATAATTGTGTAACTGCATAATCTAGTGTGTCAAAAATCCTCCCGGTATGAAAATATTAATGTTCAGTTATACATTTAACAGTGTTTATTAATGTTGTTGTTACTTTGCAAAAATCATTCATTCATTCGTTCAGGTTTCTTAACCATCGTTGGGCCGCCAAAAGATATCTGTTCTTCAGCTGTGGTCCGTAGGGGCCACTGTGGTACTCGGTTGTAATACACTTTTCCACCACTTGTGGCAGTAATGACAATTTCAAACAAACAGAAGAAGTCTGGCGCTAAAGAATGTCTTAAGCGCAAAAATTATAACTAAACTGTTTTCATTTTTACTTAAACAGTTTATTTAAAAAAACATATATTTTATTATTATTATTATTTAATTTAGATAAATGTATGTATTTTAGCACTGGGTAATTGTATATACATTTATTTGTCATCAGTTGTTGAGTCCATTCCTTGATTACCTATTTTCCGGACTATAAGGCGCACTTAAAATCCTTTTTTCCCCCCTCAAAACTAGGCAGTGCGCCTTATAGCCTAATGTACGGAATAATTCTGGTTTTGCTAACCAACATTGAAGCTATTTTATTTTGTACATGGTCAAACATAAGAGATATGTGTAGACTGCAATACGACTCAAGTAAAGAACACCAACATTTTATATGTTCCATTAAAAATATGGAACATTACACACGGCGCTCAAAAATATATAAAAATGTTTTAGTACGACTTTGGTAAGCTATGAAGCCGCACCGCCTGATGGATTGTACTGTGCTTCAACATATAAGTATTATTATGGTGTGTGTCTAAGGTAAGACATATTATCTGGCGTTTTGTTTCGCAGTATTATGCAAAAGCAACTTTTCTTACCTTCTGGTACCTACTGATCTGTATTTGGGATCTGCATAAGTCCTGAAAATTTGCGCGCATCCGCCGTAGTCGATTTAAAAAAAAAATGTTTAATGCGCCCTATAATCCGGAGCGCCTTGTATATGAAAAAACATAGAAAATAGACCATTCATCGGCAGTGTGCCTTCTAATCCGGTGCGCCTTATGGTCCAGAAAATACGGTCGTATTTATTTTTGTAATCAGCCTGGCCTAAACCTCGATAATAATCTTTGTGATTAACACGTGCTTTCATATCTTTTGATGAGGTTTATCCTGTTAAACTGTAAGTAGGTGAGATGTAATTATTGAATTAGATAAAAATCAAGAATAAGATTACTATTTCAATGTTCATATTTAAGTGGGCCCTTCTGTAGTGGAAAAGTCGGACCCCGAGGTAAAAAAAAGTTAAGAACCCCTGCATTAGTTAATAGTATTATTATGTTTATAATTGTATAATTGTAATTTTTTATATATTTATTTTGAAAGTTTGTAATATTTTAGATCAAGAATGACCAAACTTTTTCTAAACATACTTGGCCAAAAAAATGCTAAAAACTATAGAAGCCCAAAAAACTCTATGGTAAGTCTTAATTATGAGATAAAAAGTCATAATTATGCGATAAAAAGTCGAAATTATGAGATAAAATGTCAAAATTATGCGATAGTCATTAATATTATTTTATTTTTATTTTTTATTGTTATCTCATAATTTTTACTATTCATCTCATAATTATGACTCTTATTTTCTCAAAATTATGATTTATCATTGGGTTATTTCTTTTATTTATTTTTTTATGTGGCGGAGACGGGCTTCAATTAAAAACAAATATACAGTTCATCTGGAAAGTATTCACTGCACTTCACTTCAAATGTGTATTTTTTTTTTAAATTGAAGAAATATTCTTGCTTGATGTACAGCTTAAGTTGTTCAACATTCCGGGGTCTCCGTTGTGGTATTTTACGCTTCATAATGCGCCACACATTTTCAATAGGAGACAGGTCTGGACTACAGGCAGGCCAGTCTAGTACCCGCACTCTTTTACTATGAAGCCATGCTGTTGTCTTGCTGAAATAAGCAGGGGCGACCATGATAACGTTACTTGGATGGCAACATATGTTGCTCCAAAACCTGTATGTACCTTTCAGCATTAATGGCGCCTTCACAGATGTGTAAGTTACCCATGTCTTGGGCACTAATACACCCCCGTACCATCACAGATGCTGGCTTTTCAACTTTGCGCCTATAACAATCCGGATGGTTATTTTCCTCTTTGGTCCGGAGGACACGACGTCCACAGTTTCCAAAAACAATTTGAAATGTGGACTCGTCAGACCACAGAACACTTTTCCACTTTGTATCAGTCCATCTTAGATGAGCTCAGGCCCAGCGAAGCGGACGGCATTTCTGGGTGTTGTTGATAAACGGTTTTCGCCTTGCATAGGAGAGTTTTAACTTGCACTTACAGATGTAGCGACCAACTGTAGTTACTGACAGTGGGTTTCTGAAGTGTTCCTGAGCCCATGTGGTGATATCCTTTGCACACTGATGTTGCTTGTTGATGCAGTACAGCCTGAGGGATCGAAGGTCACGGGCTTAGCTGCTTATGTGCAGTGATTTCTCCAGATTCTCTGAACCCTTTGATGATATTACGGACCGTAGATGGTGAAATCCCTAAATTCCTTGCAATAGCTGCTTGAGAAAGGTTTTTCTTAAACTGTTCAACAATTTTCTCACGCATTTGTTGACAAAGTGGTGACCCTCGCCCCATCCTTGTTTGTGAATGACTGAGCATTTCATGGAATCTACTTTTATACCCAATCATGGCACCCACCTGTTCCCAATTTGCCTGTTCACCTGTGGGATGTTCCAAATAAGTGTTTGATGAGTATTCCTCAACTTTATTAGTATTTATTGCCACCTTTCCCAACTTCTTTGTCACGTGTTGCTGGCATCAAATTCTAAAGGTAATGATTATTTGTAAAAAAAAAAAAAAAAGTTTATCAGTTTGAACATCAAATATCTTGTCTTTGTAGCATATTCAACTGAATATGGGTTGAAAATGATTTGCAAATCATTGTATTCCGTTTATATTTACATCTAACACAATTTCCCAACTCATATGGAAACGGGGTTTGTATTTATCATGGAGATTGCCATCTAACTGCAGCGTGTATCTGCTCTCCCTCCGCTCCTCAGAAACAACATCGTCGAGCTCTGCGCTCCTCCGCGTCTCCTCCACATCAAACTGCTCGACGTGAGCAAGAACGCCGTGGCCATCGTTTCTCCGGACTTCCTGACCGGCTGCCCCAAGCTGGAAGTCCTCAATGCCTCCTCCAACAAAATCTGTGAGCGTTTCTTACATTTTTGTGTAATGACACGGTGGACTCACAGGCCACTTTATTAGGAACACATACATTCTTTCGAGCAGGGGTGTCCAAAGTGCGGCCCGTATCTACATATTTAAGGGCCCGGGGCACAACTGTCAGCATTCTAATATTATCGTGCTAGCTTTTTAGCTAATTTCGGAGGTATTTACCTCAGCTTTAAATATTTTGTTACTTGACGAATGATGCCTGTTAGTATGCTAGCTTTTTTTTTTTTTTAGCTAATTTTGTAGGTATACTCCTTTGCCTTAAATATTTTGTTACTTGACGAATGGTACCTGTTAGTATGCTAGCTATGTTTTTTAGCTGATTTTGTAGGTATACACCTTTGCGTTAAATATTTTGTTACTTTTGTCACCTCAAAATTGAAGCTAATTTTGTAGGCTTCAAACCTCAGTGTTAAATATTTTGTTACTTCACGAATGGTACCTGTTACTATGCTAGCTATATTTTTTTTATCTAATTTCGTAGGCATTTACCTCAGTGTTAAATATTTTGTTACTTGACGAATGATATCTGTTAGTATGCTAGCTATATTTTTTTAGCTAATTTTGTAGGTATATGCTTTAGCGTCAAATATTTTGTTACTTCAAGAATGATACCTGTTACTAGGCTAGCTATATTTTTTTAGCTAATTTCATAGGTATTTACCCCAGCATTAAATATTTTGTTACTTGACGAATGATACCTGTTAGTATTCTAGCTTTTTTTTTGCAGCTAATTTTGTAGATTTTAAACCTCAGTGTTAAATAGTTTGTTACTTGACGAATGGTACCTCTTAGTATACTAGCTATGTTTTTTAGCTAATTTTGGAGGCATACACGTCAGCGTAAAATATTTTGTCACTTGACGAATGATACCTGCTACGCTAGATTTTTTATTTAATTTGTAGTTGTACACCGTAGTGTCCAATATTTTTTTAATTGACAAATGATGCCTGTTAGCATGCTAACGTTAGTATGCTAGCTTTTTGTTTTTTAGCTAATTTTGTAGGTATACTCCTTTGCCTTAAATATTTTGTTACTTGACGAATGATAACTGTTAGTATGCTAGCTATGTTTTTTAGCTGATTTTGTAGGTATACACCTTTTGCGTTAAATATTTTGTTACTTCACGAATGGTACCTGTTACTATGCTAGCTATATTTTTTTAGCTAATTTCGTAGGCATTTACCTCAGTGTTAAATATTTTGTTACTTGACGAATGATATCGGTTAGTATGCTAGCTATATTTTTTTTAGCTAATTTTGTAGGTATATGCTTTAGCGTCAAATATTTTGTTACTTCACGAATGATACCTGTTACTATGCTAGCTATATTTTTTTAGCTAATTTCGTAGGTATTTACCTCAGCATTAAATATTTTGTTACTTGACGAATGATACCTGTTAGTATGCTAGCTTTTTTTGCAGCTAATTTTGTAGGTTTTAAACCTCAGCGTTAAATAGTTTGTTACTTGACGAATGGTACCTCTTAGTATGCTAGCTATGTTTTTTAGCTAATTTTCTAGGTATACACCTTTGCGTTAAATATTTTGTTACTTGACGAATGATACCTGATAGTATGCTAACTTTTTTTTTAGCTAATTTTGTAGGCTTAAACCTCAGCGTCAAACAGTTTGTTACATCATGAATGATACCTGTTAGTATGCTAGCTATATCTTTTTAGCTAATTTCGTAGGTATTTACCTCAGCGTCAAATAATTTGTTACTTCACAAATGATACCTGTTAGTATGCTAGCTATATTTTCTAGCTAATTTTGTAGGTATACACCTTTGCGTTAAATATTCTGTTACTTGACGAATGGTACCTCTTAGTATGCTAGCTATATTTTTGAGCTAATTTTGTAGGTATACACCTTTGCGTTAAATATTTGGGTACTGGATGAATGATACCTGTTAGTATGCTAGCTATTTTTTAAGCTAATTTTGTAGGCATACACTTCTGTGTTAAATATTTTGTTACTTGACGAAAGATACCTGTTAGTATGTTAGCTATTTTTTTAGCTAATTTTGGAGGCATACACGTCAGCGTAAAATATTTTGTCACTTGACGAATGATACCTGCTACACTAGATTTTTTATTTAATTTATAGTTGTACACTGTAGTGTCCAATATTTTTTTAATTGACAAATGATACCTGTTAGCATGCTAACGTTAGTATGCTAGCTTTTTTGCTAATTTTGAAGATATACACCTCAGTGTCAAATATTTTGTTACTTGACGAATGATACCTATTAGTATGCTAAAGTTAGTATGCTCGCTATTTTTTTTTTAGCTAATTTTGGAGGTATACACCTCAGTATCAAATATTTTGTTACTTGACGAATGATTCCTGTTAGTATGGTAGCTGGTTTTTTTTAGCTAATTTTGTAGGGATATGCCTCTGCATCAAATATTTCATTACTTGACGAATTATACCTGGTAGTATGCTAGCTTTTCTTTTGCTAATTTGGTGGGCATACACCTCAGTGTCAAATATTTTGTTACTTGATGAATGATATGCTAACGTTCGTATGCTAGCTTTTTTAGCTAATTTTGTAGGCCTAAACCCTTAGCGTCAAATACTGTAGTTTGTTACTTGACGAATAATACCTGTTAGCATGCTAACATTAGTATGTTTGCGGATTTTTTTGCACATTTTGCAGATATACACCTCAGCGTCAAATATTTTGTTGCTTGACGAATGAAATCTATTAGTATGTTAGCTTTGTTTAGCTAATTTTATCGGTATACACATTAGCATCAAATCTTTTGTTACTTGTTGAATGATACCTGTTAGTATGCTACTGTTAGTATGCTAGTTTTTTTTTTGGTAATTTTGCAGGTATACACCTCAGCGTCAAACATTTTGTTACTTGACGAGAAAAACCTGTTAGTATGCTAACTTTTTTTTAGCTAATTTTGTTGGCATACACCTCAGTCAAATATTTTGTTACTTGACGAATTATGTCTATTAGTATGCTAATGTTAGTATGCTAGTTTTTTTTTGGTAATTTTGCAGGTATACACCTCAGCGTCAAATATTTTGTTACTTGACGAGAAAAACCTGTTAGTATGCTAACTTTTTTTTAGCTAAATTTGTTGGCATACACTTCAGTCAAATATTTTGTTACTTGACAAATGATATCTATTAGTATGCTACTGTTAGTATGCTAGCTTTTTTTTTTAGCTAATTTTATCGGTATACACATTAGCATAAAATCTTTTGTTACTTGTTGAATGATACCTATTAGTATGCTAACATTAGTATGCTAGTTTTTTTGGGGTCATTTTGCAGGTATTCACCTCAGCGTCAAATATTTAGTTACTTGATGAGAAAAACTTGTTAGTATGCTAACATTTTTAGCTAATTTTGTTGCCATACACCTCAGTCAAATATTTTGTTACTTGGGAATGATACCTGTCACTATGCTAACGTTAGTATTCTAGCTTTTTTAGCTGATTTGACCTCAGTCGTATATTGGTACTTGATACATGCTAATGTCATAATGCTAGCATTTTAAATGAACTTTTCAGGTACACACTCCTCAGAGTAATATGTTTTGGTACTTGTTACAGTTAGCTAAATAGCATGCTAACATAAGCATGCTAGCTTTTTTTTTTTTAGCTAATTTAAACAAGGTGCCTCCTTAGTCGTTATGACCGTTCGTGTTCCAATAAAGTACTGTTGCGTATTAAGTACAATACTTACAGTATTAACACTTTTTAGGGCGCAACAAAAGACTAGACAGCATAGATTGATGTGATAATATTTAAAAAATGTGAAATATTTAAACAAAAAAGTACTGAAAATAATTACTCAGTTGTGGTTCTTCTTCCCTGAAGGTTCTCTGTCACGGCTTCCATCGAAGATCACCACCCTGAAACTGGCCAACAACCGTTTCCCTCGTGTTCCGGAGTCCCTACTGGAGCTGCCAAAGTGAGTGTACCTTGGTCCCAGGTCTACTTCTGAACGCGTACTCGTTCGTAAGAGCCCCTCCTTTCCGACAGTCTGAGATCCGTGGACATGAGGACCAACGGCATCGCCGTCCTGCCCGGCCCCGGCTTGTGGGCGTCCAGCAACCTGAGAGAGCTGATGTTCAGTCAGAACCACATCGGCGTTCTGGACCTGAACGGACCCGTGCACAGATGGGCCCGTCTGGAGAAGCTCCACCTGAGCAACAACGAGCTCGTGGAGGTGAGCTGACTTTTGTGCAAACTTTTGTGTTGAATTATACAGACAAAGTGCACAATCGTTAGCATTCAAACATTAGCATGATAGCTTTTTTTTTTGGCAAATTTTGCAGGTCCACACCTCAGCGTAAAAATTTAGTTACTTGATGAATGCTCCATGTTAGCATGCCAACATTAGTAGGTTAGCTTTTTAGATAATATTTTAGGTAGCAATGTATACCTGAAAAATGTGTAAAAAAAAAAAAAAAAAAAGGCTAGCATGCTAACATTAGCATACAAAATATAACACTGGTGTATACCTATAACATTATCTAAAAAGGTAGCCTACTAACTTTAGCGTGCTAACATGTAGTATTCAAAAAGTAACAAAATATTTGACGCTATAGTGCATATCTGAAAAATTTGAAAAAACAAAGCTATTGTGCTAATATTAGAATGCTAAGAAATGTGCCGTGGGTGTCTGCAATGAATACCTGAAAAAAATTGTAAAAAAAATATGACACTGGTGTATACATATTAAATTAGTTAAAATGCTAGCCCACTAATTTTAGCATGATAACAGGTAGCATTCAACAAGTAACAAAATAGTCAACACTGAGGTGCATACCTGCAAAATTTGCCAAAAAAAAAATACTAGCATGCTAACGTTAGCATACATCCAGTACCAAAATATGAACCTAGCGTATACTTAAAATATTATCTAAAAAGCTAGACTACTAATGTTAGCATGCTAACATGGAGCATTCATCAAGTAACTAAATATTTTACGCTGAGGTGTGTACCTGCAAAATTTGCCAAAAAATAAAAAGCTATAGAATAGCTGGTACTTGATATATGCTAACGTTAGCATGCTAGTAAATTTTTCTGCAAATTTTCCAGGTATGCACCTTGGTGTTGACTGTTTTGTTACTTGTTGAATGCTACCTGTTATCATGCTAAAATTAGCATTTTAACTAATTTAAAAGGTATACACCAGTGTCATATTTTTTTTACTATTTTTTTCAGGTATTCATTGCAGACATCCGCGGCACAATTCTTAGCATTGTAATATTAGCATGATAGTTTTTTTTGGTGCATATATTGTAGGTATGCACTTCAGCATCAAATATTTTGTTACTTTTTGAATGCTACATGATAGAATGCTAATGTTAGTAGGCTAGCTTTTTAGATAATGTTATAGGTATACACCAGTGTTATATTTTGTATGCTATTGTTAGCATGCTAGCTTTTTGTATTTAACATTTTTTCAGGTATACATCGCAGACACCTGCGGCATGATCCTTAGCATTCTAATATTAGCATGATATCTCCTTTTTATTCAAATTTTGCAGGTATACACCTCGGTGTCGACTACTGTGTTACTTGTTGAATGCTACCTGTTATCATGCTAACATTATTAGGCTAGCATTTTAGGTAACTTAATAGGTACACACCAGTGTCATATTTTGGTACTTGATGTATGTTAACGTTAGCATGCTTGTATTTTCTTTTTCTTTTACAATTTTTTTCAGGTATACATTGCAGACACCCGCGGCACAATTCTTAGCATTGTAATATTAGCATGATAGCTTTTTTTATTTTGCAGGTATGCACTTCAGTGTCATATAGTTTGGTATATGACACTGTAGGCATGATATTGTTAGCATGTTAGCATAGTACTGTTAGCATGCTAGCTTTATTAGCTCATTTTGCTCATAGTTTTTGTTACTTGACGCTATCTGGACAGCGTGCTAACTGTTAGCATTTCAGTTCGGCTTTGCCTCCTTAGCATTTACAAGAAATTTCTACTGGAAGTGCATTTAGTTCTTTGAAACAATTTTACATACTGTACTGGTTTTGAAAACTACCAAAATGTTTTCACACACCAACTGTTATGACGCGATCCAAATGATGACGGGGTGTGTTTGCTTGGCTGTGTCAGCTCCCTCCACAGGTGGGTCTGTTAGAGGGTCTCACTTCCTTGGACGTGAGCCGCAACGCCGGCCTGCGCTCCTTCCCGGACGAGATGGGCCGGCTGGGCCGACTGTGGGACCTCCCTCTGGACGGGCTCCGGCTGCAGCTGGACCTCAAACTGATTGGGACCAAGACCAAAGACATCGTCAGGTCAGCAGCTCAGAACCTGGTGCGACGGAAGTCTAGAATACACTCTCCCCCTTCCTGGCAGGTTCCTGCAGCAGCGCCTGAAGAAGGCGGTGCCGTACTACCGCATGAAGCTCATGGTGGTGGGGCACGCCGGCAGCGGGAAGACCAGTCTGGTCCAGCAGCTCATGAAGATCAAGCGCACGCGGGCCGGCTCCGGACGAGCCGGGGCGGGCGTGGACGTCCGCGACTGGACCATCAGGGAGCGCGACAAGAAGAAGATGGTGCTGAGCGTGTGGGACTTCTCAGGTGGGTCCGGTGCAAAGATCTCTCCAGGACCTGGTCAACGGGTGGTTTTGTGACTCCGCCCCCTCTAGGCGGCGAGGAGCTGAGTGGCTCGCAGGCTCACTTCCTGTCGTCCAGAGCGCTCTACCTGGTGGTGCACGACCTGAGCAAAGGAGCCGAGCAGGTGGACGCGCTTAAACCGTGGCTCTTCAACATCAAGGTGCGTTTCATGACGCTCCCTTTCTTCTTCTCCGTCCTCCAGTTAAAGGGGAACATTATCACCAGACCTATGTAAGCGTCAATATATACCTTGATGTTGCAGAAAAAAGACCATATATTTTTTTAACCGATTTCCGAACTGTAAATGGGTGAATTTTGGCGAATTAAACACCTTTCTATTATTCGCAGTCACATCGGGAAGCAATCCGCCATTTTCTCAAACACATTACAAACACCGAATCAAATCAGCTCTGTTATTTTCCGTTTTTTCGACTGTTTTCCGTACCTTGGAGACATCATGCCTCGTCGGTGTGTTGTCGGAGGGTGTAACAACACGTACAGGGACGGATTCAAGTTGCACCAGTGGCCCAAAGATGCGAAAGTGGCAAGAAATTGGACGAATGTTGTTCAAAATACGAGGGTTTGGGGAAAGCCGACGAAAATGGTCAGTCGTTTGTTCCGTACATTTTACCGACGAAAGCTATGCTACGACAGAGATGGCAAGAATGTGTGGATATCCTGCGACACTCAAAGCAGATGCATTTCCAACGATAAAGTCAAAGAAATCTGCCGCCAGACCCCCATTGAATCTGCCGGAGTGTGTGAGCGATTCAGGGACAAAGGACCTCGGTAGCACGGCAAGCAATGGCGGCAGTTTGTTCCCGCAGACGAGCGAGCTAAACCCCCTGGATGTCTTGGCTCACACCGTCCCTTATGCCACCGAAGATGATCAAGAGAAGAATATCGACCCTAGCTTCCCTGGCCTGCTGACATCAACTCCAAAACTGGACAAATCAGCTTTCAGGAAAAGAGAGCGGATGAGGGTATGTCTACAGAATATATTAATTGATGAAAACTTTATTCATTACTCGCAGTTTTACGTAAATTATTATACATAAATTGTGTTTACCAATAATTTAGCTTAAAAACATTACAACACTTAAAAACAAACACATACCAATCGTTGGTTAGAAGGCGATCGCCGAATTCGTCCTCGCTTTCTCCCGTGTCGCTGGCTGTCGTGTCGTTTTCGTCTGTTTCGCTTGCATACGGTTCAAACCGATATGGCTCAATAGCTTCAGTTTCTTTTTCAAATTCGCTTAAGCCGCTGAAATCCGAGTCTGAATCCGAGCTAATGTCGCTATACCTTGCTGTCCATTCGCCATGTTTGTTTGTATCGGCATCACTATGTGACGTCACAGGAAAATGGACGGGTGTATATAACGATGGTTAAAATCAGGCACTTTGAAGCTTTTTTTAGGGATATTGCGTGATGGGTAAAATTTTGAAAAAAACTTCGAAAAATAAAATAAGCCACTGGGAACTGATTTTTAATGGTTTTAACCCTTCTGAAATTGTGATAATGTTCCCCTTTAACATTTAGCATTTAGTTTTGTGATAACAACCCCCACCTTGTCCAAATATCCCCGATACTTTTTTTTGTCTGTTATAGTTTTTGTTATTAATGTTTTATGTTTTTTTGTTATTAACATGTTATTAACATGTTATTGACGGGTAATTAACTGTTGGTACAAATACCTTGTCAAAATCTCCCCAGACTTTTCTCAATCGTTTGTGCTACGTTTGTGTTGCGAACAAGTTGTTTGTCCAACTACTATAGTTTGTACGGTATGTTATTAACGTTCTATGGTTTTTATGTTGTTAACATGTAATTAACGTGTTATAATTTACAGCCTCTCCCCCCCGTCAAAATCTCGCCAAACTTGTCCCAGTCAATTGTGCTATGTTTTGGTCTAACGAATATAGTTTTTGTTTTTAGCATTTTATGGTTTTTATGTTAACGTGTAATTAATGTGTTATTATTTTTAAACCCCACTCCTCCACCTTGTAAAAATCTCACCAAACTTGTCTCAATCGTTTGTGCTATGTTTGTGTTGCAATGTTTTACTGTCCAACTACTATAGTTTGTACGGTATGTTAACGTTTTATAGTTTTTATGTTGTTAACGTGTAATTAAGGTGTTATTATTCATAACCCCCCCACCCCACCTTGTTAAGATCTCACAAAATGTGTCCCAAACGCTTGTGTTGCAATTTTTTTGGTCCAACTACTGTAGTTTGTACGGTATGTTATTAACGTTTTATGTTTTTTATGTTGTTAACGTGTACCGTATTTTTCGGAGTATAAGTCGCACCGGAGTATAAGTCGCACCTGCCGAAAATGCATAATAAAAAAGGAAAAAAACATATATAAGTCGCACTATGAAAAAAACTGCGACTTATAGTCCGAAAAATACGGTCATTAACATGTTATTAATTACAGCCCCCTCATCCTCCCACCTTGTCAAAATCTCCCCAAACTTGTCCCAATTATTTGTGCTATGTTTTGGTCTAACCAATATAGTAGTTTTTATGTTAACGTTTTATGTTTTTTATTTTATTTTCGTGTAATTAATGTGTTATTATTTATACCCCCCACCCCCTGCCTACCTTGTCAAAATCTCACAAAATTTTTGTGCTACGATTGTGTTGCAATTTTTTTTGATCAACTATTATATTTTGTACGGTGTGTTAACGTTTTATGTTTTTTTATGTTGTTAACGTGTACCGTATTTTTCGGAGTATAAGTCGCACCGGAGTATAAGTCGCACCTGCCGAAAATGCATAATAAAAAAGGAAAAAAACATATATAAGTCGCACGGCCAACTATGAAAAAAACTGCGACTTATAGTCCGAAAAATACGGTCATTAACATGTTATTAATTACAGCCCCCTCATCCCCCTACCTTGTCAAAATCTCCCCAAACTTGTCCCAATTATTTGTGCTATGTTTTGGTCTAACTAATATAGTAGTTTTTATGTTAACGTTTTATGTTTTTTATTTTATTTTCGTGTAATTAATGTGTTATTATTTATACCCCCCACCCCCTGCCTACCTTGTCAAAATCTCACAAAATTTTTGTGCTACGATTGTGTTGCAATTTTTTTTGATCAACTATTATATTTTGTACGGTGTGTTAACGTTTTATGGTTTTTATGTTAACGTGTAATTAACGTGTTATTATTCATAACCCCCCACCCCACCTTGTCAAAATCTCCCTAAACTTGTCCCAAACGGTTGTGCAACTTTTTTTTTTTTGTCCAACTATTATAGTTTGTATGGTATGTTAACGTTTTATGGTTTTTATGTTATTTACGTTAGTTTTTTATGTTATTAACGTTTTATGTTTTTTTATGTTATTAATGTGTAATTAACGTGTTATTATTTACAACCTGTCCCCCCCCCCCCCCATCCCACCTTGTCAAAAACACCCAGACTTTTCCCAAACGTTTGTGCTACGGTTGTGTTGTAATTTATTTGGTCCAACTAATATAGTTTGTACGATATGTTAACGTTTTATGTTTTTGAAGTTATTAACGTGTAATTAACGTGTTATTATACACAACCAATCACCCCCCCCACCCCACCACCACCACGTTGTCAAAATATCCCTAAACTTGTCTCAATCGTTTGTGCTACGTTTGTGTTGCAATTTTTTTTGTCCATCTATTATATTTTGTATGGTTTGTAATTAACGTTTTATGTTTTTTATGTTATCAACGTGTAATTAACGTGTTATTTTTCACAACCCCCCCACCACCACGCACACACACACACACACACACACACACACACACACACACACACACGCACACACACACACACACACACTTGTCCCAAACGTTTGTGCTACGTTTGTGTTGCAATTTTTTTTGTCCAACTATTATAGTTTGTACGGTATGTTATTAACGTTTTACGGTTTTTATGTAATTAATGTGTAATTAACGTGTTATTATTCATAACGCCCCGCTCACCTTGTCAAAATCTCACAAAACTTGCCCCAAACGTTTGTGCTACGTTTGTGTTGCAATGAATTTTGTCCATTTATTATAGTTTGTACGGTATGTTATTAACGTTTTATGGTTTTTATGTTATTAACGTGTAATTAACGTGTTATTATTCCTAATCCCCCCGCCCCCCAGCTTGTCAAAAACTCCCAGACTTGTCTCAAACATTTGTGCTGCACAGTTTTTGTCCATCTACAGTAGTTTTTATGTTACTAATGGTGTGCAATGTTATGGATGGAAGAGGGAGTTGTGACAGCACAGAACCACAAGGGGGCAATATTTATATATGTATTTATTATACTGTATGTATATATAAACAATATAATAAATAATGAACAATACTAATAAATTAACTAGAGAATGGTGTGTGACAAAATCCAAGAGTGTGTATGGTGTAAGACTATGTGTAGGAATTAATTGCTGAGTGTTTACCAGAAGTGTTGACTCGAGAGGAGGAACAAGGCATGAAGGCAGTCGGTGGGGCAGGCAGATGGTCAGGACGAATGGCGAGGCGTAGGAGGTCCGTGTCCATACGAGAGGGGGTCGAGATCCAAGAGGCAGTCAGGGAAACGGGGGGGGGGACAAGGAATGACGAGACACAAAGCAACGTCAACGCGGGAACGGAGGTCTGCAGTAGGATCGACAGAGAGGACATGAGACAAATCAAAAATGACGGGGAAGAAAAACACAGAGAGAGAGAGCAAGATTGCATAAAGCACGATGATCGCTTACGGGACATCAACAGAAGGTTATATTCCGGCGAGGGATGGCTGGTTGTGCAGGCTTTTGAAGGCAGGTCTGATCATCAGCTCCATTTGGGCAGATTGCCGTAGATTGATTGCAGCTGTTCGCTGCGGCTGGTCTGGGGCTCGGTGCAGCGCACAGATGAATGCGCACTGACGCGCGCCCGGACAGTGACATGCGATTCATAACCAGCCCCATGAGACATTGATAACATAAAAACTATAAAACTGGACCAAAAACCGATTGGGACAAGTTGACACAGGAAGTGTTTCTTGGTCTTCAGGCCGCTGCCCCGCTCTCCCCGGTCATCTTGGTGGGAACTCACTTGGACCTGGTCCAGGATTCGTCCTTCCAGGCTTGTCTCGGCAAGATCCGAAAGGAGCTGCTGTCCCAGCAGGGCTTCCCCACCATCCAGGACTACCACACGGTCTCGGCCTGCGAGGACTCGGACGCCATGGGAAGGCTGCGCAAGGCCATCGCCAAGGAGGTCGCCGGCTTTAAGGTACGTCGCCCCCCCCCCCCCCCCCCCCCCCCCCGTTTTTCAACCCCCACGTCTCACCGTGTCTCCGCGCCACAGATCCAGGGTCAGCCTGTGATGGGCCAGCTGGTGCCAGACAGCTACGTTGAGCTGGAGCGGAGGCTTCTCCAGGAGAGGACCCGAGTTTCTCCCGAGTTCCCCGTCCTCAGGCAGCAGGAGCTGCTGATGCTGATCCAGGAGAGTCAGCTGCCGCTGGAGGAGGCGGAGCTCCCCCACGCCATCCGCTTCCTCAGCGAAGCCGGTCAGTACACGCGAGTGACAGCGCTACCTCGGTTTACTTACCGTTCGCTTTTTGATGAAAAATGTCATAAACCATCGTACGCCCAAAACAATCCACCATGGGGCCAAAGAAAGTTGCGAGTGCGAGTGATTAAATTGAATTCATGTCTACTGCCACTGCGCTGTAAAACTATTATTATTCTCTATAAAATGTGTTTTGGGGTCATCTTTTGGGTGACTGGAGAAGATTATTTGGATTTACAATATTTCTTACGGGAAAAATGGTGCTGTTTTTCTGTGGAATTAGTTTTTTTGTCTGACCTTTTAAGATGAATCACCAACAAAAAACAAAGTACCACTGTGGCGGTCATTTCTGACACAACCTAAATGAATATACGGGTAATTTATTAGCATTCACAATACCAGCAGTTTGATAAACTGTAGATACAATAAAATATTCTAATTTGGAATTATGTTAAAGTATAATGTTAGCATGTAGCTCACATAGCTATGCTTGTTTGCTAACCAAAAATGATGTTAAAATGTAATGTTAGCATGAAGCTCACGTAGCTATGTTAATTTGCTAACCAAGAATGATGTTAAAATGTAATGTTAGCATGTAGCTCACATATCTATGCTAGTGATGCTAACCTAATGTGATGTTAAAATGCAATGTTAGCATGTAGCTCACACAGATATGCTGGTTTGCTAACATAAAATGTTGTTAAAATGTAATGTTAGCATGTAACTCACGTATATATGCTAATTTGCTAACATAAACTGATGTTAAAATGTAATGTTAGCATGTAGCTCACATATCTATGCTAGTGATGCTAACTTAGCATGATGTTAAAATGTAATGTTAGCATGTTGCTCTCATAGCTATGCTAGTGACGCTAACCTAGAATGATGTTCAAATGTAATGTTAGCATCAAACTCATACATCTAGGCTAGTGTTGCTAATCTATAATTATGTTAAAATGTAATCGTAGCATGTTGCGCTCATAGCTATGCTGGATTTCTAACCTAGAATCATGTTAAAATGTAATGTAAGCATGTAGCTCACATAGCTATGCTGGTTTGCTAACATAAAATGATGTTAAAATGTAATGTTAGCATGTAACTCACATATCTATGCTAGTTTGCTGACATAAAATGATGTTAAAATGCAATGTTAGCATGTAGCTCTCATTGCTATGCTAACTTGCTAACCACCAATGATGTTAAAATGTAATGTTAGCATGTAGCTAACATAGCTATGCTAGTGATGCTAACCTAGCATGATGTTGAAATTTAATGTTAGCATGTAGCTCTCATCGCTGTGCTAATTTGCTAACTGACAATGATGTTAAAATGTAATGTTAGTATGTAGCTCACAAATCTAGGTTTGTGATGAAAACCTAGAATTGTGTTAACATTTATTGTTAGCATGTAGCTCCCATATATAGACTAGTGTTGCTAACCTAGAATAATGTTAAAATGTAATGTTAGGTAGGTCAAATATCTATGCTAGTTTGCTAATATGGAGTGATGTTAAAATATAATGTTAGCATGCAACTTATCTAGCTATGCTACTGATGCTAACCTAGAATTGTGTTGAAATGTAATTTTAGCATGTAGCTCACATACCTAGGTTAGAGTTGCTAACCTAGAAGGATATTAAAATGTAATGTTAGCATGTAGCCCACATAGCTATGCTAGTGATGCTAACCTAAAATTGTGTTAAAATGTAATGTTAACATGTAGCTCACATATCTAGGCTAGTGTTGCTAGAATGGTGTTAAAATGTACTGTTAGCATGTAGCTCTCATAGCTATGCCAGTTTGCTAACATAGAATGATATTAAAATGTAATGTTAGCTGTTAGCTCTTGTACCTACGCTAGTTTGCTAACCAAAAATAATTTTAAAATGTAATGTTAGCATGTAGCTCACGTGTTTATGCAAGTGTTGCCGAACGAGCATGATGTTATAAAAATATAACGTAATCAAAACATCAATTTGGGAATGATTATTTCTTGTGCCTGCAGGGGTGTTGTTGCACTTTGACGATCCCACCCTGCAGCTCCAGCAGCTCTACTTCATCCACCCACAGTGGCTGTGCAACGTCCTCTCGCAGGTTTGAAACTCGATGCTACCTGATTGAAATAAGGAATTATTTACTTTCTATTCTTGTACTGCAGAGACATTTTTCATCAATATTCACATTGTTATTGACATTACTGTTCTACGTTTCATACATATTCTCTTTTTACAATCCTTTCTAATGCATATATATTTTACATTTATTATTTTTCATACATATATACATTTTTTCATTATTATCCATATTTTTAAAATTAATTCTATATTGTATTTTTCATTATTTACTTTTTCTATACATTTTTAAGCATGTTTACACTAATACTGTATACCGGTACATACATTTTTTTAGCTTTATTAGTTTGCTAATCAAAAAAGAATTATGTTAAAATGTAATGTTAGCATGCAGCTCGCATATCTATGCTAGTGTAAAAAGGCTTAAAAATGTATAAAAATGTAAATGATGAAATATAAAATATGGATTCAAAAAATGTGGCTGGACAAGCGGTAGAAAATGGATGGATAGATGGATAATAAAAATAAAAATAAATCATATATACAGCATGGCAAATAACATATAAACAATAATGAAAAAATATTGTAAAAATGGTTAAAAAAATGTATACAAAATGATGATAAATAAATTATGGAATTATTTTTAGATGTGGATAATGATGAACATTTTTAAATATACAGCATGACAAATAATGTGAAAATATTGATGGAAAAAAATATTGTAAAAGTATTGAAATGTAAATAATAATGATTAAAAAAAAAAATCATTATTATTTTCCAAATTTTATATTTTACCATGATTATTCTTTATTACCTGATTCCTCACAAAGACATCAATTAAACTTTATGAATAAAGCACTTCCATACACAGGCAAGTGGAAACAAAAAGTGTTTTACACCAAAAAAAGAAAGAAAACAATGATCTAATGTCAGCTTTAATTCAAACTTTCTTTGACAAAAGTCATACTATCCTTTGCAGAAAGTTACCCAGAATGCCCCTGGCTCCCGGGAGCAACCTCAAGGCGTCGCCGAGCGCTCTGCGCTGGAAAGAGTTCTGTCGGAGACCCGACGTTTTCCCGCCAGTCACATGACACAATACTTCAAGCTGCTGGAGAAGTTTCAAATCGCTCTGCCGTGTGGCGACCACCAGCTACTCCTTCCCAGCAGGTACCAACATCTGATCAGATAAAGTCAGTAGATTTTACAGTAGGGATACCACTACTCATCGGTACCAATTTTCGATACTTTTGTTGTTAATAAATGTTAATTGTTTGATAATAAAATGTTATTTCACCAAATTTGGAAGTGTCGAAATCGCCATGTAAAATGGCTAATGCTAATTGTAGCCTGTCTATGGCAAATCCAATGTAAATTAGCATCAAGCTAGCGCGTTTTGACAGAGTGGAGCCTTACTTTATGTTGGAGCGTTTTTGACCGATCTTACTTGCTTTGTCGGTGTTGAAAACTGCAACATTGCTTAGAGGGAGTTCGGCCTAGTCCGCTCTCAGTGCTGCTCGAGTGGCTGTTTCCGTGAGCCACCGGACGTGACGTCACGTGCAACAAAGGTACTGAAATATCGCACCGTTGGATTTTACCTAAATCGATGCACGTTAGTACAGCATTTGCAGGATTTTTCTGCAAAAATAACCGAACTACAGTAGATTGAAAAACAGTACCATTGTTATTCTAGAAAATACTGCAATGTCCTGCTTTGACTTCTTGTCCTGCTGTTTGTGCAGTTTGCCGAAGCACAAACCACACATTGTTCTGCCGCACTGCGAGAAGTCGGAGGTGATCGTGCGTCTTTACGAGATGCCTTATTTCCCCGTGGATTACTGGCCACGCCAAATCTGCCGCTTGCTGGCAGTCTCCGCCTACATGCTCCATGGAAGAGGTGACACACACACGCACGCACGCACGCACGCACGCACGCACGCACACACACACACACACACACGTGTCCCACCTAAACCTTCCACCAATCTATGACTGTGCGCCAAAACACGCCGTCATAAGACCGGTTTCTTCCCCCCGGGCTATCACTCTGGCTGCTGGGAAATAAATACCGGACTGTAGAGCACACCGGTATACAGTATGAGCCACACCCACTAAATTTTAGAGGAAAAAAATAGTTTTCCGTATATTAGCTGCAGATATATGCGTTGTGAAATGAGTTCTTTTTAGGGACGTCCGATAATATCGGCGTAATATCGGAAATTATCGGTATCGTTTTTTTTATCGGTATCGTTTTTTTTTTTTTTTTAAATCAACATAAAAAACACAAGATACACTTACAATTAGTGCACTAACCCAAAAAACCTCGCTCCCCCATTTACACTCATTCACACTCATTCACACAAAAGGGTTGTTTCTTTCTGTTATTAATATTCTGGTTCCTACATTATATATCGATATATATCAATACAGTCTGCAAGGGATACAGTCCGTAAGCACACATGATTGTGAGTGCTGCTGGTCCACTAATAGTAATACTAATTACTAAATACTAATACTTACCTATAACAGTTAATTTTACTAATTTTCATTAATTACTAGTTTCTGTGTAACTGTTTTTATATTGGTTTACTTTCTTTTTTATTCAAGAAAATGTTTTTAATTTATTTATCTTATTATTATTATTTTTTTTAAAGTACCTTATCTTCACCATACCTGGTTGTCCAAATTAGGCATAATGATGTGCTAATTCCACGACTGCATATATCGGTTGATATCGGTATCGGTTGATATCGGTATTGGTAATTAAAGAGTTGGACAATATTAGAATATCGGACATCGGCAAAAAGCCATTATCGGACATCCCTAGTTATTTTGTAAATATTTATTTACATACATCAATTCTTTCCAAACGGTGTCTGCAACAGGGCAGTGAAACGGATGATCAAACAAAACAGAGGTCACCGTCATGGACCCACTAGCTGCGGAAGCTATCTCTTCAATAACTCCACAGTGACGATTTTGGTGAATTCACTGAGGAATTTGTGAAAGTGAAACAATACAAAAAGAATGTTATTGTAAGTTAATAATGCTAACACAGACATTTGTAAACGTGTCAGTATATTAGCTAATGCTAACAACAAAAGCGTCATTACGATAGCATGTACAGATATGCATGAAACCACTCCTACTGACGGTCTAGGGCAGGGGTCGGAAACCTTTTTTGCAGAGAGAGCCATGGAAGCCAAATATTTTAAAATGTATTTCCGTGAGAGCCATATAATATTTTTAACACTGAATACAACTGCCATGTTCAAACACTGATGACATCTATTAAACAGACAAGAAGCAAGGAATTAAACAGAGACAGGATTCAATTTAGCTCAATGAGGAGAAACGCGTAGACCTGTACCCTTGTACAGTGTTGTCCCACGCTCTGACAAGAGAATTCTACGCCTCCTCTTTTATTTGGACTTTCCCTGATTACATGGCAACAGCTGTTTCTAAGGGGAGGGGGTCGTAAACAGCCGTCGCCCTTGGTCACAAAACAGTTCAAAGAAAAGATGCCTGGAGCTTGCGTCAGGTCCTGCTTCCTCTCCGCTTTGTAGATCCCGAGCGGGTCAAGACAAAATCTTCCTGTGGATTACAATAGATCAAAGAAACCGACACCTTCATGTCGCTTCCCATCCTACACAGTAGAGTTTTACAAGCCTTCTGCTTGGTCAGATCAAAGGCAGCTTTTGTCTGCTCGCCGGGAACTCGTGGAAACACAAAGTTTTGTGATAACTTAGATACAATTAGTTTGACAACAACTAAATGCGTCCATTTTTAAGTAAAGACCAACATTTTTAGAGTATAATAAGTATCTTATTCTTTTTAATAACATTGTTACTCTGAAGCTGACCAATAATAAATAAAATACTTTTTACCATTAATGCGATTTCTTGAACAGGTGCGGTAGAAACGGATGGATGGATTAAAATGCATGAAAATGTTTTATATTTTGAACTTTATTTTTAACACCGTGATTACCAGCGGAATTATTCATTACTTATCGTGTTAAGCAACGTCAGCTAAGATTTGAGCCATAGGTTCCCTGCCCCTGGTCGAGGAAGTAAGAATTGGTTTAGTTATATTGTAAAACTTACAAATGTTGCTTGGAGGCATGAATGAAGAATCCATACGAGTAGAAACGCTATGGAAGGTTTGGAAGACCGAACGGCACTTTTACTTCCGGTTCAAAGCTGTAAACAGCAGGAATTCGCATTTAAGGGTCTTTGCGTGTGTTTCATAAAAAATATTTGCTTTGTGGCCGTCAGCAAAGAAAAATCCATAAAGATAGATGCACCGTTTTATAAAAAAATATAGTAGCTTATAGTCTGGAATTCACAGTATGTACAAACTCGTGCTCACTTCGTCATCCTTTTGCTCTATTCACCTTGCACATATGAACTATTTCATTACTTGTTTACCTTTGATTTAATTGTGAGTATTTATTGTTTCCATTGAACAAAGAGTCCACCAAGTCCTTGTGTGTTCAACCAAGCTGGCCAATAAACCAGACTCTGGTCCTGATCTGATCACGTTGTTTGTGTGTGCTGGACAGAAAAGCCTTCACAGCCTGAAAGGTTGTGCTGGAGTCAAGGTGTGTACCTGAGCTGGTCACCTGAGGCGTACTGCCTGGTGGAGTCTTGGGCCCAGCAGAAGGACTCCTCCAGCGTGGTCAGGATCACTGTGCCCTCCTCACGCAAAGGTAAAGAGGATCACTTCTTCTCCCACATGGGAAAATACTCTGTCAGACATGAACTAATATTCCATTACTAGACATGAACTAATATTCCATTACTAGACATGAAATAATATTCCATTACTAGACATGAAATAATATTCTATTATTAGACATGAAATAATATTCCATCACTAGACATGAAATAATATTTAATTACTAGACATGAAATAATATTTGATTACTAGACATGAAATAATATTCCATTTCTAGACATTAAATAATATTCCTTTACTAGACATTAAATAATATTCCATTTCTTGACATTAAATAATATTTAATCACTAGATATGAAGTAATATTTGATTACTAGACATGAAATAATATTCCATTACTAGACATGAAATAATATTCCATTACTAGACATGAAATAATATTTAATTACTAGACATTAAATAATATTCCATTACTAGACATGAAATAATATTCAATTACTAGACATGAAATAATATTCCATTTCTAGACATGAAATAATATTCCTTTACTAGACATTAAATAATATTCAATTTCTAGACATTAAATAATATTTAATTACTAGATATGAAATAATATTTGATTACTAGACATGAAATAATATTCCATTACTATTTACATTTCTATACTTTTAACATATTTTTAATAATGATGTTCATATTTGCCATGCTGGTAATATAATTTTCACAGCATTATCCACATTAAAAAAAAAATCCATATTACATTTTTGTTTTTCATCATTGACATTTTCTATAATTTTTTTTAACCGTTTTTACACGGCTACTGTATGTATACATGTTTTAAATAACTATCATTGATTTCCAAGTTGTATATTTTCATCATTATGTACATTTCACATTTGTCATCATTATATTCACATTAAAAAAAAATCCATATAGTATATATATTTTTTATCATTATTATTTACATTTCTATAGTTTTTACTTTTTTTTTTAAATTTTTTTATTGTATGCCATACTTGACATACATTTTTCATCATTGTATTCACATTATTTGTCCTGCTGGTAATATATTTTTTAATCATTATCCACATATAAAAAAAACAAAAACATATTATACTTTTGTTTTTCATCATTTAAATATTCTATAATTTTTTACAACTACTGTAAATATACAATAAAAAAAAATTATCATTAATTTATATGTTCTATATATTTTTCAATTATTTGTCATACTGTACAGTATATACATAATTGTATTCACATTTTTTAAACATCCATTCAGTATATTTATTTGTTATTATTATTGATTTACCTGTCTATACTTTTTACATATATATTTTACATTATGTCATACTGTACATACATGTTTCATCGTTATTTTCACATAATGGTAATATAACATGTTTTATCCAAATTTTAAAACAATCTTAAGTTGTGTTTTTGTTTTTCATAATTTACATTTCCTATACATTATCATTATTTTCCAATTGTTATTATTTCGTCATTATATTTACATTTTCTATACTTTTTGCATTTGTCATATTGTAGAGACATTTGTATTATTATGTTGATATTTAAAAAAAATCCTTGTCTTATATTTATTTTAATTATTATTTAAATTTTCTATACTTTTTACATTTGTCATTCTGTATAACATTTTTTTATTATTATATTGACATTTAAAAAAATCCTTGCCTTATTTTTTTATCATTATTAAACATTTGTATACTTATTTACAATTTTTTTTGCATTATGTCACCTGTATAATCACATTTTCTGTACATTTTTTCATCATTATATTCATATTTTTGATGTAATTGTGTATACTTTAATAATTCATATTCACATTTGCAATAGACATTTTGACATGATGACTGTGTCAGAAGAGGTTTGAATCTGGACACCCCCAGCTGCCATGCGAGCCTTTTCTCTCTCTACAGGACAGGTCCTGCTGGGTCAGGTGGTGGACCAGGTGGACTCCCTGCTGGAGGAGTGGTTCCCGGGCCTGCTGAGCACCGACGTGCACGGCAGCGGAGAAGCTCTCCTGAAGAAATGGGCTCTCTACAGCTTTGAGGACGACCAGGAGTGGAGCAAGATGCTGCTGGAGGACCTTCTCACCTGCACCGACCAAGGTGTGTCCCGCCACAGCAGGTGTCGCCGCGCACGCTTACACACCTCTCCTTCCGCCAGATCTCCTGCTGGTCAACCCGGAGGACCCTCGCTGCACCATTCCCGTCTCTCAGGTCGCTCCGGACCTGGTGCTCAGCGACCAGCCTCCTGGAAGCATCCTGGACCCAGACGAGCTGCAGGTGGACCTCTCCAAAACAAACCTCCTGGGTGAGTCGCTGCATGAAGTACACTGCTCAACATGCCAGGAGATTTCAACGTTAAAAAACTGACAGCTCGGTCGCTACAATTTGTGACTTTTTTTTTACTGCAAAATATTTATTTTTTAGATTGATTCCTCGCATTATGGAGCATCCACAGATTTTTTTCACAATTGTTTTAATTTTTTATAGTGGAAACTCCTTCACAGCACCTGCCACCCCTCCCCTTCCAAAAAACAATATCAAAACAATTTATTAATTAATTTAAAAAACAGCATACAACATATTAAAATGAGTACCATGAAAAAAAAAAACAGCCATAGATAAAAATTTTACTGTAAAATGTACAGTGGTACCAAATTTTCAATTTACACTAATTTGGTGTAAAATCTAATGTACATTTTTGGATAAAATTCTGCAGACTGAAGTGACATTTGTATTTGTCAAATTTACAATGTGTTTTTGCAAAACTGTAAAAAATAAAAAGTCATTAGATTTTACTCCAAAAAATCAGCAGCTTATTTGCCGGAATTTTACTGTAAAAATAAAAGTGATAGAGTTTTTCTATTTACAGAAATGCACTGTAAAAATTACAACAAATTTTACAATAAAAAAACGGCGCCTCAGTCGCCAGAATTGTACTGTAAAATGTACAGTGCAACTAAATTTTTAATTTACACTATTTTGGTGTAAAATCTATTTTTTATTTGTCAAATTTACAATTTATTTTTACAAACCTGTAAAAAAAAAAAAAAGTGATTAGATTTTACGCCAAAAAATTGGCAGCTTAGTTGACGGAATTTTACTGTAAAAATCAAAGTGGTAGAGTTTTTCTATTTACTGTAATGCATTGTAAAAATGACAAAAAAATTTACAATAAAAAAATGGCGGCTCAGTCGCGAGAATTTGTGGCTTATTTTTAACTGCAAAATATTCATTTTTGAATTGATTTTATTCCTCACATTATGGAGCATCCACAGATTTTTTTCACAATTTTTAAAAAAATGTTATAGTCCACTTTCAAAAAAACAATATTAAAACAATTTATTAATTAATTAAAAAAAACAGCGTGCAACATGTTAAAATGAGTTTCATAGAAAAAAACAGCCAGAGATAAAAACTAGCGGCTCAGTCGCCAGAATTTTACTGTAAAATTTACAGTGCTACCAAATTTTCAATTAACACTAATATGGTGTAAAATCTATTTTTTATTTGTCAAATTTACAATTTCTTTTTACAAAACTGTAAAAAAAAAAAAGTGATTAGATTTTACACCAAAAGATTGGTAGCTTAGTTGACGGAATTTTACTGTAAAAATCAAAGTGGTAGAGTTTTTCTATGTACTGTAATGCATTGTAAAAATGACAAACAAAAATGTACAATAAGAAAATGGCGGCTCAGTCACGAGAATTTGTGGCTTATTTTTAACTGCAAAATATTCATTTTTGAATTGATTTTATTCCTCACATTATGGAGCATCCACAGATTTTTTTTCACAATTTTTAAATTGTTTTTATAGTGGAACAGCACCTGTCCACCCCTCCCTTTTCAAAAAAACAATATTAAAACCATGTATTAATTAATAAAAAAACCCAGCGTGCAACATATTAATATGAATACCATAGAAAAAAACAGCCAGAGATAAAAACTAGCGACTCAGTCGTCAACATTTTATTGTAAAATGTACAGTTGTACCAAATTTTCAATTTACACTAATTTGGTGTAAAATCTAATGTGCATTTTTTGATAAAATTCTGCAGACTGAAGTGCCATTTTTATTTGACAAATTTACAATTTGTTTTACAAAACTGTAAGAAATAAAAAGTGATTAGATTTTTCTCTAAAAAATTGGCAGCTTAGTTGCCGGAATTTTACTGTAAAAATAAAAGTGGTAGAGTTTTTCTATTTACAGAAATGCACTGTGAAAATGACTAAAAGTTTTACAATAAAAAAACGGTGGCTCAGTCGCCAGAATTTTACTGTAAAATAGTCACCGCTGTAAAAACAAAAGTGGTAATGACCACAAACTTTACAGTAGAAAACGGGCAGCTCAGTTGCCAGAGTTTATACTTAAAAATTGTAGCGACTGAGCTTCCATTTTTTGTTTACCGTTAAGTCTATTGACTTTTTTTTAAATAGTTGCTATAAAAATAAAAGTAGAACTGATTTTCAATTTACAGTTATTTGTGTATAAACGGTAGATTTTACACTGAAATTCTGTACACTGAGCTACCAGTTTTTTACTGTAAAATCTGACTTTTTTTCTACAACCCTGTTAATAAGATTAGCATATTTTACAGTAAAAAACTAGATTTTTTGATTAAAATTTTTTTTTTACTATGAATGTAAAATCAGTACCACTGTTATTTTTACGCTATTGAACTGCCAGCTTGGTCGCTGATTTTCTACTGATTTTATTCAAATCTGACTTTTTTTCTACAACCCAGTCAATAAGATTGGCAGATTTTACAGTAAAAAACTAGACTTTTTGATTAAAAAAAAAGGACTATGAATGTAAAATCGACACCACTGCTATTTTTACGCTACTTAAATGCCAGCTTGGTCACTGATTTTCTACTGATTTTCTACTGATTTTATTCAAATGTGACTTATTTTTACAGTGCTGTAAAAAATAAAAGTGGTACTAGTTTTCCATTCACAGTAAAATCTTTGGATTTGACGGTAAAAACTCCCAAAGATGACTTTTTAAAGCGTGCATGCTGGACCAAGAACTGTATTTGGTGAGTGTGACGTCGTCCAGGTGTTTTAGAAAACAAGACCAAATAAGGGCGTTTGCGCCAACAGGCGATGGCGGCTTCGGGACGGTGTACCGAGGCACCTACAAGAACGAGGACGTGGCTGTCAAGTTATTCAACAAGCACGCGTCTGAACTTCACATCTACCGGCTCCTCAGACAGGTAAACGCTACACCACCACGTGGCAGACGCCGTAACATCTCACACGCCACACCCCTCCACTCCTTCCAGGAGCTGGCGGTTCTGGGTCGCCTGCGCCACCCCAGCCTGGTGGGCCTGCTGGCGGCCGGCGCGGCGCCGCACGTCCTGGTGATGGAGCTGGCCATGCGCGGCTCCCTGGACTCGCTCTTCCAGCAGAGGCAGGGCAGCCTGAACAGGAAGCTGCGGCACAGGATCGCCCTGCACGTGGCCGACGGCCTCAGGTACGCGGCGCAACCCCGGCCGGTCCGGTGCGGTGTAGCGGCGCCAAGGCTCTAAAACGACTCTCGCCAACCAGGTACCTTCATTCGGCCATGATCATCTACCGCGACCTGAAGCCTCACAACGTTCTCCTCTTCAACCTGAAGGCCGACTCCGAGGTCGTCGCCAAGATCACCGACTACGGTATCGCTCAGTACTGCTGCGGCATGGGGGTCCGCAGTTCTGAGGGCACGCCAGGTGAAGCAGAACTTATGTCTGCTAGTATTATTAGCGCCATCGTGAGCGCAAATCACCTTTGGAAGCTCCGCCTTTCGTACGATTCCACGTTCTTGCTGCCGGTGCAGGTTTCCGGGCACCGGAGGTGGCCAGAGGTAACGTGACCTACAACCAGCAAGCCGACGTCTTCTCCTTCGGACTTCTTCTCTACGACCTGTTGACCGGCGGGGAGCGCATCTCAGACGGCATGAAGTTCCCCAGCGAGTTCGACGAGGTGGCCGTGCAGGGAAAACTACCAGGTGAAGCGCTTAAGAGCTAGAAAATGCCATTTTGGTTGACATTTCGTGAACTCAAACGCTAACAGTTAGATAGCGTCAAGCAACAGAAAATATGAGCAAAATTAGGTAAAAAAGCTAGCATCTTTACAGTACTATGCTAACATGCTAACAATAGCATGCTTACAGCCAGTGAAACACCAACATATGTAACAGTCAGGTGTATATACCTGGTAAATTAGCTTAAAAAGCTAATATTAGCATGCTAAAAGGCTAACTGTAAAATGCGTAAAGTACCAAAATATATTACTTTGAGGTGTGCACCTGAAAATGTGTTTGAAATACATTAGCATGCATCATGTACCAAAATATAATATACCTACAAAATCAGAAAGAAAAAAAAAAGCTAGCATGCTAACAGGTATCGTTTTCCAAGTAACAATATATTTGACGCTGAGGTTTCCTTATATGTGCGAAAATTTGCAAAACAGCTAGCATGCTAATATTAAAAGGCTAATAATTGGGCCACACGTTTTATTAAAATACCAAAATATATGACATTGAGGTAATTTAGCTAAAAAGAGCTAGCACGATAATGTTAACATGCTAAAATGTTAACTGTTACATGTGTCAAGTACCAAAATATATTACTCTGTGATGTGTACCTGAAAAATGTGTTGGAAAAAATGATAACATGCTAACATTAGCATGTATCAAGTAGCAAAATATTTTACTCTGTGATGTGTACCTAAAAATGTGTTGAAAAAATGCTAGCATGCTAACAGGTATCATTTTCCAAGTAACAAAATATTTGACGCTGAGGTTTCCTTATATGTGCGAAGATTTGCAAAACAGCTAGCATGCTAATATTAAAAGGCTAATAATTGGGCCACACGTTTTATTAAAATACCAACATATATGGCATTGAGGTTATTTAGCTAAAAAAAGCTAGCATGATAATGTTAACGTGCTAAAATGTTAACTGTTACATGTGTCACGTACCAAAATATAATACTCTGTGATGTGTACCTGAAAAATGTGTTGGAAAAAAATGCTAGCATGCTAACATTAGCATGTATCAAGGACCAAAATATATTACTCTGTGATGTGTACCTGAAAAATGTGTTGGAAAAAAATGCTAGCATGCTAACATTACATTGTATCAAGTAGCAAAATATATTACTCTGTGATGTCTACCTGAAAAATGTGTTGGAAAAAATGCTAGCATGCTAACATTAGCATGTATCAAGTAGCAAAATATATTACTCTGTGATGTGTACCTGAAAAATGGGTTGGAAAAAATGCTAGCATGCTAACATTAGCATGTATCAAGTAGCAACATATATTACTCTGTGATGTGTACCTGAAAATGTGTTGAAAAAATGCTAGCATGCTAACAGGTATCATTTTCCAAGTAACAATATATTTGATGCTGAGGTTTCCTTATAGGTGCGAAAATTTGCAAAACAGCTAGCATGCTAATATTAAAAGGCTAATAATTGGGCCATACGTTTTATTCAAATACCAACATATATGACATTGAGGTAATTTAGCAAAAACAAAAGCTGGAATGATAATGTTAGCGTGCTAAAATGTTAACTGTTACATGTGTCACGTACCAAAATATATTACTCTCTGAAAATTGTGTTAGCATTTATCGAGTAGCAAAATATGTTTTTAAAAAAAGCTAGCATACGGTGGAAAAAGTCCTATACTGATTGTGAAGCTGATAATGACTTTGATGATTAGATCCAGTGAAACACTACGGATCTTCTCCTTGGCCCAGCTTCCAGGCTCTGATGAAGGACTGCTTGAGACCGAACCCTCAGGACCGGCCGACGTCCGCCCAGGTTTGGAGCCTCCAGAGGACTCGCTGGCAGGTTGAAGATGTTCCATGTTTGGGTTTGGTGTGCCGGCAGGTGTTTGACAGGCTGACTGCAGGTGACATGTTGTGTCTGATGATGGAGACGCTGCTTCCCACTGCCGTCAGCGCTGATTGCTTCACCGTGACTACTCTCGGCCATCACGCCATGACCGCCTGGCTGGGAGGGGGCAGCAGCACCCAGAGGACGGGCTGTGTCACCACTGTGGACCTGGACTCTAACACGGTCACCACGCAGGTAACCACAGACACATGCCTCACACAGACTCGACGGGCATGCTAACATTATCATGCTAACTTTTCTAGATATTTTTACACTTTTTACCTAAATGTTAGCTTGCTAACTTTTTTTTTACTAATTTTGAAACCCTTTTTCCCAACTTCATATAACTTAGTGCATGACATATGTTAACCGTTAACATGCTAACATTATCATGCTAACTTTTTTATTTATTTATTTTTTAGCTATTTTTACACTTTTTTAATCTAATTTTGCAGCCCTACACCTTAGTCATAAAACTTGGTATGTGACACATGCTAACTGTTTGAATGCTATTTTTTTTTTTAAAACTAATTTTGCAACCTTTTCCCCCAACGTCATATAACCTGATGCATGACATATGCTAACCGTTAGCATGCTAACATTATCATGCTAACTTTTTTATTTATTTATTTTTTAGCTATTTTTACACTTTTTTAATGTAATTTTGCAGCCCTACACCTTAGTCATAAAACTTGGTATGTGACACATGCTAACTATTAGAATGCTATCTTTTTTTTTTTTAAACTAATTTTGCAACCTTTTTCCCCAACGTCATATAACTTGGTGCATGACATGTGATAACTGTTAGCATGCTAACACTACCATGCTAACTTATTTATTTATTTTGTAGCTATTTTTACACTTTTTTAATCTAATTTTGCAGCCCTACATAAAAATTGGTATGTGACACATGCTAACTGTTAGAATACTAACTTTTATTTTTATTTTTTTTTACTAATTTTGCAACCCTTTTTCCCAACTTTATACAACTTGGTGCATGACATATGCTAACCGTTAGCATGCTAACATTATCATGCTAACTTTTTTATTTATTTATTTTTTTAGCTATTTTTACACTTTTTTTAATGTAATTTTGCAGCCCTACACCTTAGTCATAAAACTTGGTATGTGACCCATGCTAACTTTTAGAATGCTTATTTATTTATTTTTTTCAAACTAATTTTGCAACCTTTTTCCCAAACGTCATATAACCTGGTGCATGACATATGCTAACTGATAGCATGCTAACACTATCATGCTAACTTATTTATTTATTTATTTTGCTATTTTTACACTTTTTAAATCTAATTTTGCAGCCCTACACCTTAGTCATAAACATTGGTATGTGAGACATGCTAACTGTTAGAATGCTAACTTTTATTTTTATTTTTTTACTAATTTTGCAACCCTTTTTCCCAACGTCATATAACTTGGTGCATGACACATGCTAACCGTTAGCATGCTAACATTATCATGCTAACTTTTTTATTTATTTATTTATTTAGCAATTTTTACACTTTCTTTAATCTAATTTTGCAGCCCTACACCTTAGTCATAAAACCTGGTATGTGACACATGCCAACTGTTAGAATGCTAACTTTTTTCCCTTTTTTTTTTTTTACTAATTTTCCAACCTTTTTCCCCAACATCATATAACCTGGTGCATGACATATACTAACTGTTAGCATGCTAACATTATCATGCTAACTTTTTTTTAAAGCTATTTTTACACGTTTTACCTAATTTTGCAGCCCGACATCTTAGTCATAAAACTTGATATGTGACACATGCTGTTAGCATAACTTGCTTTTTTAAAATGTATTTTTAAATAATTTTTCAACTCTTTTCCCTACAGTCATATAACCTGGTACATCACATGTGCTGTTTTCATGCTAACATTAGCATGCTAACTTTTTTTTAAACTAATTTTGCAACCCTTTTCCCCAGTCATATAACTTGGTACATGACATGTGCTGTTAGCATGCTAAAATTAGCCAGCTAACTTTTTTCTACTAATTTTGCAACCCCTTTCCCCAGTCATATAACTTGATACTTAACATATCTAGCATGCTATTTTTTTTAAAACTAATTTTGTGACACTTTTCCACAGTCATATAACTTGGTACATGATATATGCTGTTAGCATGTTAACATTAGCATGCTAACTTCATTTTTGAAACAAATGTTGCAGCCCTCTCCCCCAGTCATATTACTTGGTACATGATGTATGCTGTTAGCACGCTAACATTAACATGCTAACGTATTTTTAACAAATTTTGCAACCCTTTCCCCCCATATAATAATATTGGTACTTGACATATGTTAACATTTTTAGCCAATTTTGGTGCCGTACACCACAAAGTTACATTGTCACGACGGCTTAGGTCCCCAACGCAGAGCAAAATATATATATAAGAATAATACCAAAAAGAACACTCAAAAAGGTGTGAGCAAAACAAAATGAAGGATGCACACTTATTGTGTGAGAGGTGACAGTTAACACTGCACAGCCACGCTGGGACTGAGTCACAGGGAGCGAGAAGCGTGAGTGGAGCCATAGCAGAGGAGATGCACACAACTGGAAGGGTGAATCATCGGGAAATCTACTGGCGCCGAGTGAAGGGACTGGAGAGCTTAAGTAGTCAGGAGGAGATTTGCATCAGGTACTGCAACAAATATAAGATAGGTGGCGGTACGTGACATATGCTAGCATGCTAATATTAACTTGCTAACTTACCTAGCCAATTTTCCCGCCGTCCACCTCAAGAGCTATATCACTTGGTAGGTGACGTATGCCAACTGTTAGCATGGTAATGTTGCAAAAAGGCGAAGTCACAGACAGTCATGCGCACTACTGTACCTCTTCTAAGGACGTGGACAACAGTCCCGTCCTGTGTCTCGTCACCGTCAGAATCCCCGGCGAGGCGTGTGATTGGCTGCTGGCCGGCACGCAGTCGGGCTCGCTGGTGGCGATGAACGCCGAAGACGCGACGTCTTGGCACCGCCTGCAGAGTGTCAGTGACGCCGTCACCTCGCTCTACTTCCACGTGCACCCCCCACGCCTGTAAGTGCACCTGACACAGCAAGAACCCTGTCTGCTTCAGTCTTCGGTCTTGTTGTCCTTAAGTCCAATTGGTCTTTGTGTCTTTGTTGTCCTCAGACAAAGACAGAACTATCTTCTGGTCGGGACCGCAGACGGCGTGCTCTCAGTTTTTGACCAGTCTGCACTCAAGGTGAGAAAGAGCAACTCCAGAGGAGGTTCTTCATCCAGAGTCCAATGTGGTCTTTGTCCTCCAACAGGACCAAGGACAGCCGGTCAAAGTGTTGACATTGGGCAGCGTCAACACGCCCGTCATGTGCCTGGGACAGTCCACCTACTCCCTGGACAGCAGGTGCATTTGGGCCGCCTGCGGGACCAAAATCATGTCCTTCACGGCCGACTATGACGTCGGCAAGACCCTGGACACCAGACCCGACTCCATCTTACGGTAAATCCAAGTCTTCGCCGCTCGTCCTGACCGTCCAACTCGTCTGACTCATGTGTGCTGTGCAGGCATCAGAGCAAGGCAGGTGTGTCCCGCATGGTGGTGGACAAATACGTCTACCTCAGCAAGGCTGGAATGTCCACCGTGGAGGTCTGGGACAAGAGGACTGAGAGGATGGTGGACTGCATTGACTGCGCCCAAATGATTAGGTACTCTTTTGTCCTTCCTAAAGTTCATGGACATTTATTCAACTCTGTCCTAAAAGTGTCGGAAAAGACACACGCGTCCCGAACCAGTACTTTTTCTGGGAAGGTTTGGGATTGGCATAATGTTTTTTACAATGTTTCAAAACAGTCACCGCAAGACGTGAAAGACAGAAATACTGTAGATAGTATTTAGAAATTCTGCTCTGATTTCAGAGCATCTTTAAAAACATTCTTGTGTTGGACTAGTAAACATGTCCCTGGGACGACAAATGTCCTCACGCTAAATGTCATTTTACAGTCACTGCAAGACTAAAAATACACAAATTAATTTACATAGTATTTAAAAGTTGTGCTCTGATTTCAGAGCATCTTTGACAACATCCTCACATTTCTTGTGTTGGAAAAGCAAATATGTCCCCACGAGGACAATCATCCTCACAAAACAGTCACTGCAAGACGTAAAAGACAGGAATACTGTAGATAGTATTTGGAAGTTCTGCTCTGATTTCAGAGCATCTTTAAAAACATTCTTGTGTTGGACTAGTAAACATGTCCCCGGGAGGACAAATGTTCTCACGCTAAATGTCATTTTACACAACAGTCACCGCAAGACTAAAAAGACACAAATTAATTTACATAGCATTAAAAGTTCTGCTCTGATTTCAGAGCATCTTTGACAACATCCTCACATTTCTTTTGTTGGAAAAGCGAACATGTCCCCACAAGGGCAATCATCCTGACAGAGCATTCTCTGCAAAACGTAAAAGACCGGAATACTGTAGGTAGTATTTAAATGTTCTGCTCTGATTTCAGAGCATCTTTGACAACATCCTCACATTTCTTGTGTTGGACTAGTAATCATGTCCCCGCGAGGACAAATGTCCTCACAAAACAGTCACTGCAAGACTAAAAAGACACACATTAATTTACATAGCATTTAAAAGTTCTGCTCTGATTTCAGAGCATCTTTGACAACATCCTCACATTTCTTGTGTTGGAAAAGCAAAATTGTCCCCACGAGTACAAATGTCTTCACAAAACTCTTACTGCAAGATGTAGAAGACAGGAATTAATTATACAGCATATAATAGTTCTGCTCTGATTTCAAAGCATATTTGACAACATTCTCACATTTCTTGTGTTGGACTAGTAAACATGTCCCCGCGAGGACAAATGTCATCATGCTAAATGTCATTTTAACACAACAGTCACTGCAAGACTAAAAATACACAAATTAATTTACATAGCATTTAAAAGTCCTGCTCTGATTTCAGAGCATCTTTGACAACATTCTCACATTTCTTGTGTTGGAAAAGCAAAATTGTCCCCACGAGCACAAATGTCTTCACAAAAAGTTACTGCAAGATGTAGAAGACAGGAATTAATTACATAGCATCTAAAAGTTCTGCTCTGATTTCAGAACATATTTGCCAGCATTTTCACATTTGTTATGTTGGATTAGTAAACATAACCCCGGGAGGACAAATGTCCTCATGTTAAATGTCATTTAAACACAACAGTCACTGCTAAACGTAAGACAGGAATTACTTGAGATAGCATTTAAAATTTCTGCTCTGATTTCAAAGCATCTTTGACAAACTAGTGTTGGACTAGTAAACAAATATCTTCACGCTAAATGTCATTTTAACACAACAGTCATTACAAGACTAAAAGACACAAATTAATTTGCATAGCATTTAAAAGTTCTGCTCTGATTTCAGAGCATCTTCGACAACATTCTCACATTTCTTGTGTTGGAGAAGCAAAATTGTCCCTACGAGGACAAATGTCCTCATGCTTGAATGTAATTTTACACAACAGTCGCTGCTAAACGTAAAAGACAGGAATTACTTGAGATAGCATTTAAAAGTTCTGCTCTGATTTCAGAGCATCTTTGACAACATCTTCACAGTTCTTGTGTTGGACTAGTAAATGTCCCCACGAGGACAATCGCCCTCACAAAACAGTCACTGCTAAAATAAACGTCCACAATAAAAGCAATGAGATGTCCTGCTCTGATTTCTGGTCACTTTGACCAGTCATCATGTCCCCAGAGAGACATGTGGTGACGTATATGAGTGTCTCTCTGCAGACATGAGTCCAGCACTGGAGGGAGGAGGCGTGGCAGCGAGGGGGACGTCCCCCGTGAGGGTTGTCCTCCCTGGGCCAGGGTGAAGTCCTTGCTGGTGCAGGGCACCGCAGCGCTGTGGGTGGGCACGAGAGGGGGACACCTGCTGATCCTGGATCTGTCCAAGCACGAGACGCTGCAGGTCATCACGCCGCGCTGTGACTCCATCCGCTGCATGGCCTCCGCCCTCATAGGTGTGTCCGCCACCACCTTTCGCCCCTTTGGGGTCCGCATTCTTTCTTACCTTGACGTGTCTTCGCCAGAAACCCTGGACTGGAAGGACGTGGTCCTGGTTCTGGGCAGAAGAGTCCCGCAGGACAGGAGTGAGAGTGGTGAGGCTAATTGCTGACGTGAGTTAGCTCTCTGCAGCCGCCTCAATAAGGGTGCGCTTGTTTTGCTCACCTAGACGTCCAGTCGGTGCTGATGGTGTGGAGCAGCACGCTGTCCTCCCAAGTGAAAGATCTGAAGAAACACTGCGAGAAAAGACAACACATCTCTGCAAGAATGACACAACAACTACACAACCACTGAGCACAGGTTTGCTGCCTGTAAAACACACAACCTAACTAGTCTGCTGCTTTTAATACACAACAACCTAACTAGTCTGCTGCCTTTAATACACACAACCTAACTAGTCTGCTGCCTTTAATACACACCACCTAACTAGTCTGCTGCCTTTAATACACACCACCTAACTAGCCTACTGCCTTTAATACACACAACCTAACTAGTCCGCTGCCTTTAATACACACCACCTAACTAGTCTGCTGCCTTTAATACACACCACCTAACTAGTCTGCTGCCTTTAATACACACAACCTAACTAGTCTGCTGCCTTTAATACACACCACCTAACTAGTCTGCTGCCTTTAATACACACAACCTAACTAGTCTGCTGCCTTTAATACACACAACCTAACTAGTCTGCTGCCTTTAATACACACCACCTAACTAGTCTGCTGCCTTTAATACACACAACCTAACTAGTCCACTGCCTTTATTACATACAACCTAACTAGTCTGCTTCCTTTAATACACACCACCTAACTAGTCTGCTGCCTTTAATACACACAACATAACTAGTCTGCTGCCTTTAATACACACAAACTAACTAGTCTGCTTCTTTAATACACAACAATACACACAATCTAACTAGTCTGCTGCCTTTAATACACACAACCTAACTAGTCTGCTGCTTTTAATACACACAACCTAACTAGTCTGCTGCCTTTAATACATAACAATACACACAACCTAACTAGTCTGCTGCCTTTAATACATACAACCTAACTAGTCTGCTGCCTTTAATACACACAACCTAACTAGTCTGCTGCCTTTAATACATAACAATACACACAACCTAACTAGTCTGCTGCCTTTAATACACAACAATACACACAACCTAACTAGTCTGCTTCCTTTGATACACAACAGTACACACAACCTAACTAGTCTGCTGCTTTTAATACACAACAATACACACAACCTAACTAGTCTGCTTCCTTTGATACACAACAATATACACAACCTAACTAGTCTGCTGCCTATAATACACAACAATACACACAACCCAACTAGTCTGCTTCCTTTGATACACAACAATACACACAACCTAACTAGTCTGCTGCCTGTAATACACAACAATAAACACAACCTAACTAGTCTGCTTCCTTTGATACACAACAATACACACAACCTAACTAGTCTGCTGCCTGTAATACACAACAATACACACAACCTAACTAGTCTGCTGCCTTTAATACACACAACCTAACTAGTCTGCTTCCTTTGATACACAACAATACACACAACCTAACTCGTCTGTGTGTTTAATACACACAACCTAACTAGTATGCTGCCTTTAATACACAACAATGCACACAACCTAACTAGTCTGTTGCCTTTAATACACAACAATACACACAACCTAACTAGTCTGTTGCCTTTAATACACAACAATACACACAACCTAACTAGTCTGCTGCCTTTAATACACACAACCTAACTAGTCTGTTGCCTTTAATACACAACAATACACACAACCTAACTAGTCTGTTGCCTTTAATACACAACAATACACTCAACCTAACTAGTCTGCTGCCTTTAATACACACACCCTAACTAGTATGTTGTCTTTAATACACAACAATACACACAACCTAACTAGTCTGCTGCCTTTAATACACACACCCTAACTAGTATGTTGCCTTTAATACACAACAATACACACAACCTAACTAGTCTGTTGCCTTTAATACACAACACTACACATAACCTAACTAGTCTGCTGCCTTTAGTACACACAACCTAACTAGTATGTTGCCTTTAATACACAACAATACACACAACCTAACTAGTCTGTTGCCTTTAATACACAACAATACACACAACCTAACTAGTCGGCTGCCTTTAATACACAACAATACACACAACCTAACTAGTCTGCTGCCTTTAATACACACAACCTAACTAGTCTGTTGCCTTTAATACACAACAATACACACAACCTAACTAGTCTGCTGCCTTTAATACACACAACCTAACTAGTCTGTTGCCTTTAATACACAACAATACACACAACCTAACTATTCTGCTGCTTTTAATACACACAACCTAACTAGTATGCTGCCTTTAATACACAACAATACACACAACCTAACTAGTGTGCTGCCTTTGATACACACAACCTAACTAGTATGCTGCCTTTAATGCACACAACCTGTTTAGTCTGCTGCCTTTAATACACAACAATACACACAACTTAACTAGTATGTTGCCTTTAATACACAACAATACACACAACCTAACTAGTCTGCTGCCTTTAATACACACAACCTAACTAGGATGTTGCCTTTATTACACAACAATACACACAACCTAACTATTTCGTTGCCTTTAATACACACAACCTAACTAGTCTGCTGCTTTTAATACACACAACCTAACTAGTATGCTGCCTTTAATACACAACAATACACACAACCTAACTAGTATGTTGCCTTTAATACACACAACCTAACTAGTATGCTGCCTTTAATACACACAACCTAACTAGTGTGCTGCCTTTAATACACAACAATACACACAACCTAACTAGTCTGCTGCCTTTAATGCACACAACCTAACTAGTATGCTGCCTTTAATACACACAACCTAACTAGTATACTGCCTTTAATACACAACAATACACACAACCTAACTAGTATGCTGCCTTTAATACACAACAATACACACAACCTAACTAGTATGCTGCCTTTAATACACACAACCTAACTAGTCTGCTGCCTTTAATACAAACAACCTAACTAGTCCGCTGCCTTTAACACACACAACCTAACTAGTCTGTTGCCTTTGATACACACAACCTAACTAGTCCACTGCCTTTAATACACACAACCTAACTAGTCTGCTGCCTTTAATACACACCACCTAACTAGTCTGCTGCCTTTAATACACACAACATAACTAGTCTGCTGCCTTTAATACACACAAACTAACTAGTCTGCTTCTTTAATACACAACAATACACACAATCTAACTAGTCTGCTGCCTTTAATACACACAACCTAACTAGTCTGCTGCCTTTAATACACACAACCTAACTAGTCTGCTTCCTTTGATACACAACAATACACACAACCTAACTCGTCTGTGCCTTTAATACACACAACCTAACTAGTATGTTGCCTTTAATACACAACAATGCACCCAACCTAACTAGTCTGTTGCCTTTAATACACAACAATACACACAACCTAACTAGTCTGTTGCCTTTAATACACAACAATACACACAACCTAACTAGTCTGCTGCCTTTAATACACACAACCTAACTAGTCTGTTGCCTTTAATACACAACAATACACACAACCTAACTAGTCTATTGCCTTTAATACACAACAATACACTCAACCTAACTAGTCTGCTGCCTTTAACACACACACCCTAACTAGTATGTTGCCTTTAATACACAACAATACACACAACCTAACTAGTCTGCTGCGTTTAATACACACACCCTAACTAGTATGTTGCCTTTAATACACAACAATACACACAACCTAACTAGTCTGTTGCCTTTAATACACAACAATACACATAACCTAACTAGTCTGCTGCCTTTAGTACACACAATCTAACTAGTATGTTGCCTTTAATACACAACAATACACACAACCTAACTAGTCTGTTGCCTTTAATACACAACAATACACACAACCTAACTAGTCGGCTGCCTTTAATACACAACAATACACACAACCTAACTAGTCTGCTGCCTTTAATACACACAACCTAACTAGTCTGTTGCCTTTAATACACAACAATACACACAACCTAACTAGTCTGCTGCCTTTAATACACACAACCTAACTAGTCTGTTGCCTTTAATACACAACAATACACACAACCTAACTACTCTGCTGCTTTTAATACACACAACCTAACTAGTATGCTGCCTTTAATACACAACAATACACACAACCTAACTAGTGTGCTGCCTTTGATACACACAACCTAACTAGTATGCTGCCTTTAATGCACACAACCTGTTTAGTCTGCTGCCTTTAATACACAACAATACACACAACTTAACTAGTATGTTGCCTTTAATACACAACAATACACACAACCTAACTAGTCTGCTGCCTTTAATACACACAACCTAACTAGGATGTTGCCTTTATTACACAACAATACACACAACCTAATTATTTTGTTGTCTTTAATACACAACAATACACACAACCTAACTAGTCTGCTGCCTTTAATACACAACAATACACACAACCTAACTAGTATGTTGCCTTTAATACACACAACCTAACTAGTATGCTGCCTTTAATACACACAACCTAACTAGTGTGCTGCCTTTAATACACAACAATACACACAACCTAACTAGTCTGCTGCCTTTAATACACACAACCTAACTAGTATACTGCCTTTAATACACAACAATACACACAACCTAACTAGTATGCTGCCTTTAATACACAACAATACACACAACCTAACTAGTATGCTGCCTTTAATACACACAACCTAACTAGTCTGCTGCCTTTAATACACACAACCTAACTAGTATGCTGCCTTTAATATACACAACCTAACTAGTCTTCTGCCTTTAATACACACAACCTAACTAGTCCACTGCCTTTAATACACACAACCTAACTAGTCTGCTGCTTAAACAGGCTGCTGGAGAGATTTCAATTCTTTGTGAGAATTAAAACTTCTTTTTGTTATATTCACTACTTTAAGTTTGTAAAATGAATCTATAAAGATTTTATTTGATAAAATGAACTACATATTTAATATAAATGATAAGGTATAACATACCACAAAAATAAATACATTTAAAAAAGTATTTTATATTGAAATATAGGTTAAGTTCATTATTTGTGTAAATGCTGACGTTAGCATGCTAGCTTTTCTTTTTTTTTAGCTCATGTTTTTAGTCCAATATTTTGTTGCCAGCTGTTAGCATGCTAATACTAGCATGTTAGCTCATGAGCTAATTGTGCAGGTTTATTACTCCAAGGTCAACTATTTCATGTTAGCTTTTAGCATGCTAACGTTAGCATGCTAGTATGCTAGCCTTGTTGTACACCTAAGAGTCGTGTATTTTACTACTTGACGTTAACTGTTAGCATTTCAGCCGATCTTTTCTGCTTTAATAATCATATTTTAAACGTGTTTTTGTTTTTTACAGAAAGTTTTTGAAAAAAAGGATCGACTTGTTTTTTCCCGGACGAGAGTGCGGAAGTGGAACGTTTACCTCAGCTGACGACGAAGACTCGTTTACTCTGTCAGTGTTTACTTTTTCTTCCTGACAAAAGTACTTTAGTGAGGTACTAATCTGCGGCAGGAAGACAACGTTTGACTCGAGTCTTTTCCGTTAGTTCAAAGGGACAAAAAAACCACGCACGTTAGCTTAGCTTTTAGCCGTAGAAAAAAAAAGCGAAATAATTTATTTTTTTTGAGTTTTTCTTCACATTTTTTTCAAACTGACCCAACAACAAAACACTAAAGTAAAAATATGGTCCAAAAAATATTTTAAAATCGGCACTTTTTTGTATTTTATTTTGACCTTGAGTCATGTGACTTGGGCTCAATAAACACTACAGAGTTTTATTTACTTTTCGTTGTTTCTTTGCTGGTACAAAATATATTTGATCAGAATTCCATTGTGAAACCTCCACTAAGAATGTAAACAACATACATTTATCCGTTCCAGGGTCAAGATCTGGACATCATAAAAGCTCTTTAAATCTACAGTAGTGACTCCATGTAAATTAAAGCTGCAAGCAGCGATGGACGGGACTGACTTTGACGGCACATAAAATCCAAACCGGAGCAGTAATTAAAACTCTTTCGTCAACTTTTAATCAGAAGGGTTCAATCTCTCTCCTGTGTTAGTTTGAAGCCGACACGACAAAGGTGCTCAGAGGAGATCATTTTTGAAAAAAGGTGACTGGTTTTTACAAAACTTTTGTTTTGAAGGGGGAATTGCAAACTTCCTGTTGATTTTTGCTGGGGGTTGTCAATTTATGAAATGTAGGTCTAAGTAAGACCTACAGTACATAAAGGTTTTTGTTTCATGTCTCTACAACATTCCTACTGGAAGTTACAGGCATTTTTGTCTGTATTTTCTTCCTAGGAGCAGTTTTGTCTGTGTTTTATTCCTAGGAAGCGCTAGAGCAATTTTGAGTTTTGGGTTTTTTGTTTTTTATTAGATCCCAATTTTTGACAGTCCTGATGTTTGTGTCCCGTTTGGTGAGTTTTGAAGCATGTTAAGGGGGTCAAATTGTAGCTCAGAGGCAAAAGTGACTGTTTTTTCAAAACTTTTGTTTTGAAGGGAGAATTGCCAACTTCCTGTTGATTTTTGCTGAAGGGTGTCAGTGTATGAAATGTAGGTCTAAGTGAGACCTACATAGAGGTTTTTGTTTCATGTCTCTACGGCATTCCTACTGAGAGTTCCAGGCAGTTTTGTCTGTGTTTTCTTCCTAGGGGGCGCTAGAGCGTAATTTTGAGTTTTGGGGTTTGGTTTTTTTTTTTATTAGATGGCAATTTTCGCCAGTCCTGATGTGTGTGTCCAATATGGTGAGTTTTGAAGCATGTTAAGAGGGTCAAATTACAGCTCAAAGAGGCAGCGGAATAATAATATTAAAACCTTACAACTACAATAGGGTCCTCTGTCCCAAAGGGACGTTGCGGTCCCTAATAATCGAAATAAGTAGGTGGATGGCGCCATCCGCAGGTTTAAAAGAGTAGTGCGGCTATGAGTCCACCAGAGGGCGCTGTCTCACAAGGCAATTTACTAAAAGTTGCATGTTGTGGAAGTTCAGTACTACAAACTAATTGTTTTAGTCTATAAAGGATTTTCGCATTTAAAAATGGTCATTTTAGTTTTTAAAATTGTGAATTTACAAGTCTACTAAATACTGTACATTATTATGACATGATTTCATCAAATGACTGTAGATGTTTCTACTACATATTTATGATCCAAACGTTACTTTTTCTATTAAGAAATTAGCTATATGTTAAATTAGTGATAATTTGGAGCGGCAAAGTAGTAATTTAAAAAAACATATTTAATTTCAGTGGAGTGAAACCTTTAAGTAGTGTAATCATGTAGGCTGGGACTGCTCTATGGTTATCATCACACTTGTCTTCAAAGTCCACTGGACTGGTGAAGTCTGGATGAATGAGAACAAGGAGACCATCGACGCGTGACTTGGACATTATTTCATGTTTAATTTGGAGCGAGTAGGAAAAAACTGCATTTTGAAGCCATTTGATGGGAAAAACCAAGGACAGAGTATTTACAAAAAGGACTCACAAAAAAAAAACACTGAAGTAAAAAAAAAAAAAAAAAAGATGACAAAGTTATTAATGATGAAGTGCTCGTAAACCTTTAAAAACATGAGGTTGTATCAAGTGAAATATTTATAATATTTACAGAATACTTAGCTATACAACAGAATGTATTCTATAAACATGATGGAGGCACACCTTTGTCTTGGAACTTCACTTCCTTCTTTCAGAAGACACTAAACACCTCGCACACCCGGCTGGGGCGATGTCACTGGGCACGTCTGTACAGGCTCGGGCGACGACACTGGACACACCCGCACCCGTTCTGGTGATGTCACCGGTCACGTCTGCACAAGCTCCAAAGAGGTCACCGGGCACACCCGCGCCGGCTCTGGCGACGTCACCGGGCACTCCATCACCAGCTCGAGCGACGTCGCCGGGCACACCCACACCCGCTCTGGTGAGGTCACTGGGAACACCTGCGCCAGTTCTGGTGACGTCACCAGGCACTTTATCAGCAGCTCGAGCGACGTCACCGGGCACACCCACATCCACTCGGGTGACGTCACTGTGCACACCTGTGCCGGCTCGGGTGACGTCATTGTGTACACCCGCGCCGGCTCAGGCGATGTCAACGGGCACTCCATCATTAGCTCACGCAACGTCACCGGGCACACCCACACCCTCTCGGGTGACGTCATTGTGCACACCCGCGCCGGCTCGGGTGAAATAACTGGGTACACCCGTGCCAGCTTGGGCGACGTCAATGTGCACACCCGCTCCGGGTCAGGCGATGTCACCGGGCACTCCATTATTAGCTTACGCAACGTCACAGGGCACACCCACACCCTCTCGGGTCACGTCACAGGGCACACCCTCACCCTCTCGGGTCACGTCACTGGGCACACCCGTGCCGTCTCGGGTGACGTCATTGTGCACACCCGCGCCAGCTCGGGTGACGTCATTGTGCACACCCGCGCCAGCTCGGGTCAAATAACTGGGCACACCCGTGCCGGCTCGGGCGACGCCACTGTGCACATTCGCGCCGGCTCAGGCGATGTCACCGGGCACTCCATCATTACCTCGCGCAACGTCACCGGGCACACCCACACCCTCTCGGGTCACGTCACTGGGCACACTCGTGCCGTCTCGGGTGACGTCATTGTGCACACCCGCGCCAGCTCGGGTGACGTCATTGTGCACACGCGCGCCAGCTCGGGTGAAACAACTGGGCACACCCGTGCCGGCTCGGGCGACGTCACAGTGCACACCCGCGCCGGCTCAGGCGATGTCACCGGGCACTCCATCATTACCTAGCGCACCGTCACCGGGCACACCCACACCCTCTCGGGTCACGTCACTGGGCACACTCGTGCCGTCTCGGGTGACGTCATTGTGCACACCCGCGCCAGCTCGGGTGACGTCATTGTGCACACGCGCGCCAGCTCGGGTGAAATAACTGGGCACACCCGTGCCGGCTCGGGCGACGTCACAGTGCACACCCGCGCCGGCTCAGGCGATGTCACCGGGCACTCCATCATTAGCTCGCGCACCGTCACCGGGCACACCCACACCCTCTCGGGTCACGTCACTGGGCACACTTGTGCCGGCTCGGGTAACGTCATTGTGCACACCTGCGCCAGCTCGGGTGATGTCATTGTGCACAACCGCACTCGGGTGAAATAACTGGGCACACCCGTGCCGGCTCGGGTGACGCCACTGTGCACACCCGCGCCGGCTCAGGCGATGTCACCGGGCACTCCATCATTAGCTCGCGCAACGTCACCGGGCATACCCACACCCGCTCGGGTCACGTCACTGGGCACACTACCGCACCAGCTCAGGTCATGTCACTGGGCACACCCGCGCCGGCTCGGGTGACGTCACTGGGCACACCCGCGCCGTCTCGGGTGATGTCACTGTGCACACCTGCGCCGGCTCGGGTGATGTCACTGTGAACACCCGCGCCAGCTCAGGTCATGTCACTGGGCACACCCGCGCCGGCTCGGGTTACGTCACTGTGCACACCCGCGCCGGCTCAGGCGATGTCACCGGGCACTCCATCATTAGCTCGCGCAACGTCACCGGGCACACCCGCTCGGGTCATGCCACTGGGCACACCCGCGCCGGCTCGGGTGACATAACTTTGCACACATGCACAGGCTGTGGCGACGTCATCGGGCACGTCATCACCAGCTCGAGCAATGTCACCGGGCACACCCGCGCCGGCTCGGGTGATGTCATGGGCACACCCACGTTGGCTCGGGCGACGTCACTGGGCACACCCGCGCCGGCTCGGGTGACATAACCTTGCACAGATGCGCAGGCTCTGATGTCGTCACTGGGTACGTCTGCACTGGCTCTGATGATGTCACTGGGTACGTCTGCACTGGCTCGGGGCGCACCTGCACCTTGACCACCAGGAGGCAGCTAGCAGGCGTTGGTGATGTGTCTGGCTTGGTGACGTCACTGCACTCAAATGAGTGCAAGTGTAAGAGCTAGAGATGCGCGGTTTGCGGGCACAACCGCGGAGTCCGCGGATTATCCGCGGATCGGGCGGATGAAACTTAAAAAAATTAGATTTTATCCGCGGGTCGGGTCGGGTCGGGTCGGGCGGTTGAAATAAAAAAAAATTAGATTTTAAATAGATTCAGGCGGGTGGCAGTTAAACCAATTCGGAAATATATATACATAGTTAAATGTTACCCGCATACGAAAAACGAGCAGGCACCTGCTGCATATGCCACAACAGAAGAAAAAAAAAAAAAGAGATAGACACTTTTACGGAGCGGAGAAGGCCCCCGACGCCTCGCCGGGGCCCGGGACCGAGGCCCCTTCCCCCGATAGGGCCCCACCGGGAGCCGTAGCTGAGGCGATCCGCGAGAAGGGCCCGACGCACGTCCAGGGTCACCACCGCGCCCACCGCACCGACACCCCGCCTCGTCCGCCTTCGCCGCGGCCGGCGTCACACGCAGCAGGTAAGCAGCTTACCTGCCCGCCACCCCCGTGGCCGGGGGCTCGTAACAGGGGTCACTCCGCGCGCTCCGCCCGCGCAGCTTACCTGCCCGCCACCCCTGTTGCCGGGGGCGCGTAACAGGGGTCACTCCGCGCGCAGTGCGCTCACGAAAGGGGTGGGGCTCACCCTGGTTGATATAGACAGCAGCTAGGACGGTGGCCATGGAAGTTGGAACCCGCTAAGGAGTGTGTAACAACCCACCTGCCGAATCAACTAGCCCTGAAAATGGATGGCGCTGGAGCGTCGGGCCCATATACCCGGCCGTCGCCGGCAGCGAGACGCGCTTGGAGGTGCGCTCAGCGCGGCTCCCATATGATTGCGCACTGGTGTGCGTCTGGGTCGTGACAGCGTGGCACACGAATGTCTGTGCTGCATTGGATCAGTCTCCTTTCTTTAACAGGCAAAAGCTTTATAACCTCACTAATGCCTTGCATCGTCTATATTAGATATATAACAACGGGCGGGTGCGGGCGGATGCGGTTCTGATCAAATGTTAGATCGGGCGGATTGCGGATGGTTGACGACTTTCTGATGCGGTTGCGGATGAAATAATCGCCTATCCGCGCATCTCTAGTAAGAGCGGAGTAGCTCCACCTGGTGGTGAAGTTAGTCCATGACACAAAGACGAAAGCAGGCCACAAAAGAAAGGAGTGTGTTTGGCGTGCAGGTGTGTTCCTGGGACTAAAGATGGCGAGGTTCCGAGACAAAGACGAAGCAGGAAGAGGATAAAGGAGGCGGAGCTAGTCTATCTACAGGACTGTGCGCTAGGAGCAGTAACATGGATGAGCGCACACAAGACGACTAGAAGCGAGGGCGTCGGGCCTACAAGTCCGACTCGGGCATGTCCGCCACGTCGGCCATCAGGTAGCCGATTCCGTAACGACCGTTGGGCGCGGCGTCCGCCTGGGGGCCGTCGCCTCCCGTCGCGGCGCCGTGCTTGCGGTAGATGCTGTTGGCGGGCAGCGGCGACGGCGCCTCGCCGGGCGTCTTGGCCCGCAGCAGGCTGGCGTCGTCGTCCTCGCCCGGGCACGACTCCTCCTTGATGATGCGCCCCTTCTTGTAGGACACGGCCGAGATGCCGCCGGCGCCGTCGTCGAGGAGGTTGAAGAAGCGCAGGAAGAAGACCACGGGCACGGGCAAGACGGCCACCACCACCAGGGAGACGCACACCGCCACGGCCCACGTGGGGAAGCGCACCTCCTGCTCCTTTGCCTGGCGGGGAGGTCAGGCGGTGGTTAGCGGCGAACAAGACAAACCTGGCGGAACTTCCGACTCACCGCTTCCTGGATCCAGGCGTTGTAGACGGGCGGCGCCTTGACCAGCTGCACCAGGCTGGAGCACAGCAGCACCAGCAGCAGGATGGGTGTGATGAACTTCCACATGTAGTAGTAGAAGCGGTACGGCGTGAAGCCCAACATGTCCTTCAGGTCCTCGAAGAACCTGGCGGCGGACACAAGGTGAGTCTCTCTCGTCCACAACACAAACATTCTTAGTCTACTTTTTAAAGTTACGCTCACCAACTGGAAACTATCTCATGTGAGCGTAAACTTGACCTGTTTTGTAAACGACACATGACTTTATATGGTTACCTTTACACTGTTTACTTAATAGTGTAAACTTTACTCAACAGTGTACCTTTAATGTGTAAAGTTGACACACCTGAACTTTACAATGTGACATTTACCATACTTGCCAACTTTGAGACCTCCGATTTCGGGAGGTGGGGGTGGGGGGTGGGTTGGGGGCGTGGTTAAGATATATATATAAGAAATACTTGACTTTCAGTGAATTCTAGCTATATATATATATATATATATATAAATAAATAAAAGAAATACTTGAATTTCAGTGTTCATTTATTTACACATATACACACACATAACACTCATCTACTCATTGTTGAGCTAAGGGTTGAATTGTCCATCCTTGTTCTATTCTCTGTCACTATTTCAGAACACACATTATACAAATATACATTATAAAATCAATAAGAAAACGGGAGCTCTAATTTGGGAGTCTGAATTAGGATCAGAAGTTCCTATATAAACATTGCGCACTCACGTCGCCATTTTGTATTGATTACTGCAGCTGTGCACTGGATTCATTCACAAATACAAACTACAACTCACAAACACTTTAGAGTTAGGCTCCACCATCAGAATGTGTACTTAAACTTACAAAGATCACATGGATATTATTCAGTGAGTTGATTCACCAAAACTAACCTGTTATACAGGAGGAAAAAGCACACAGGACGTTTCAATTGTTCACGGACTGGTCGCGCTCATCAGAATGACAAGACACTTCCGGTCTGCAGGTGATAGCATTCAATTGGGAAGAAACGCCCTACTGCCCCCTACTGACCAATGTGAATACTGATAAATGTGTAATGACAGCTCCAAAAACGAATTCAAACCACAAAATAAAATAAATAAATCAACACAAAAATGTGACACATTATGGGTGGGTCACATATGCATGTACAGTAGATGGCAGTATTGTCCTGTTTAAAAGTGTCACAACATTGCTGTTTACGGCAGACGAACTGCTTTACGGTAGACGGAAACTTGACTGCTGTTGTTGTGTGTTGTTACCGCGCTGGGAGGACGTTAATGAAACTGCCTAACAATAAACCCACATAAGAAACCAAGAACTCGCCCTCGATCATTAGCTGTTTCTATTGTGGGAAAGCGGACGTGTGAACAGGCTGTCAACACGTCACTCAGGTCCGCATGGAGCTGGAGGGGGCGTGGCCTCCAGCTCCGCCTGAATTTCAGGAGATTTTCGGGAGAAAATTTGTCCCGGGAGGTTTTCGGGAGAGGTGCTGAATTTCGGGAGTCTCCCGGAAAATCCGGGAGGGTTGGCAAGTATGCATTTACATTGCAAAGTTGGGTAAATTTCACTTAATGTCGTACAAACCCCGTTTCCATATGAGTTGGGAAATTGTGTTAGATGTAAATATAAACGGAATACAATGATTCGCAAATCTTTTTCAACCCATATTCAATTGAATATGCTACAAAGACAACATATTTGATATATTTTTTTGCAAATAATCATTAACTTTAGAATTTGATGCCAGCAACACGTGACAAAGAAGTTGGTAAAGGTGGCAATAAATACTGATAAAGTTGAGGAATGCTCATCAAACACTTATTTGGAACATCCCACAGGTGAGCAGGAAAATTGGGAACAGGTGGGTGCCATGATTGGGTATAAAAGTAGATTCCATGAAATGCTCAGTCATTCACAAACAAGGATGCGGCGAGGGTCACCACTTTGTCAACAAATGCGTGAGCAAACTGTTGAACAGTTTAAGAAAAAACTTTCTCAACCAGCTATTGCAAGGAATTTAGGGATTTCACCATCTACGGTCCGTAATATCATCAAAGGGTTCAGAGGATCCGGAGAAATCACTGCACGTAAGCAGCTAAGCCCGTGACCTTCGATCCCTCAGGCTGTACTGCATCAACAAGCGACATCAGTGTGTAAAGGATATCACCACATGGGCTCAGGAACACTTGAGAAACCCACTGTCAGTAACTACAGTTGGTCACTACATCTGTAAGTGCAAGTTAAAACTCTCCTATGCAAGGCGAAAACCGTTGATCAACAACACTCAGAAACGCCGTCGGCTTAGCTGGGCCTGAGCTCACCTAAGATGGACTGATACAAAGTGGAAAAGTGTTCTGTGGTCTGACGAGTCCACATTTCAAATTGTTTTTGGAAACTGTGGACGTCGTGTCCTCCGGACCAAAGAGGAAAAGAACCATCCGTATTGTTGAAAAGCCAGCATCTGTGATGGTATGGGGTTGTATTAGTGCCCAAGACATGGGTAACTTACACATCTGTGAAGGCGCCATTAATGCTGAAAGGTACATACAGGTTTTGGAGCAACATATGTTGCCATCCAAGCAACGTTACCATGGACGCCCCTGCTTATTTCAGCAAGACAATGCCAAGCCACGTGTTACATCAACGTGGCTTCATAGTAAAAGAGTGTGTGTACTAAACTGACCTGCCTGTAGTCCAGACCTGTCTCCCATTGAAAATGTGTGGCTCATTATGAAGCCTAAAATACCACAACGGAGACCCCCGGACTGTTGAACAACTTAAGCTGTACATCAAGCAAGAATGGGAAAGAATTCCACCTGAGAAGCTTAAAAAATGTGTCTCCTCAGTTCCCAAACGTTTACTGAGTGTTGTTAAAAGGAAAGGCCATGTAACACAGTGGTGAACATGCCCTTTCCCAACTACTTTGGCACGTGTTGCAGCCATGAAATTCTAAGTTAATTATTATTTGCAAAAGAAAAATTAAGTGTATGAGTTTAAACATCAAATATGTTGTCTTTGTAGCATATTCAATTGAATATGGGTTGAAAAGGATTTGCAAATCATTGTATTCCGTTTATATTTACATCTAACACAATTTCCCAACTCATATGGAAACGGGGTTTGTAAGATTACTGTAAACTTTACTTGACAGTGTAATGTAAGTGTAAACTTTACGTAAAAGTGTAATGTTTGTGTAAACAGTGTAAGGTTAGTGTAAAGTTCACTTAGCAGTGTAATGGTAGTGTAAACTTTACTTAACAGCGTAAGGTTAGTGTATAAAATTCACATATTTTGTGTGTAAAGTTTACATATTAACTTTACGTTGTAAACCTGACCATATTAAGTTGATGTGTGTAAACCTTACAGTGTAAAGTGTGTATTTGACTTTACGCTGTAAAGTTAAAATGTGTAAACCGTAAAAGTTGAAGTGTGAAACAAAAGGAGCAAAAAGAAGCTGAGCTCGTTTGATCCAGCTTACAATAAAATAAGTTGAAATAAGTAAATGGATATAGTGTGTGCATTAACTCTAAAGGCCTTAGTGGCCACATGTGTGGACAGCAGCTTTTAGCTCTTATTTCCAAAATTGTGTACACTACTGAATTGGGGTCTTATGGCCGCTTATGTGGACACTTATACTGCCATCTGGTGGTGTCAGAAGAGTATAACATACAATGAAATTTGGAGGAGAAAAAAAAGTGTAAAAATAAGAATTAGCATGTCACTAAACATGACGTACACGTTTGTTACTTATGGACTAAACATATCAAAAGATGATTCTTAGTTTTTATTCTAATTAGGGTCCAATAAGCGCAAATAGCAAAGAGAAATAAAAAAAAGCATGTAAACAAACAGCTTGGGCCTTAAGAGGTTAATAAACAAAAAAAGGTGTAAAAAAAACAAACGATACATAAACCAAAATGTATACAAACTAATAGATAAATAAGATGAATTGATTAAATGAATACAAATATTGAATGAGTGAATAATAAAATGGGAATACAACATGAATGTGAGATAAATAAGAGTATGATGATGAGAAAACAAAAGTAAAAGAGTATATGAATTAGAATAATAACAATTAATTAAAGCTACAAGCAGCGATGGACGGGACCAACTTTGAGGGCTCATAAAATCCAAACCGGAGCAGTAATTAAAACTCTTTCATCAACTTTTAATCAGAAGGGTTCAATCTCTCTCCTGTGCTAATTTGAAGCCGACACAACAAACGCGCTGAGAGGAGATAATGTTTGAAAAAAGGTGACTGTTTTTACACAACTTTTGTTTTGAAGGGGGAATTGCAAACTTCCTGTTGATTTTTGCTGGGGGTTGTCAGTGTATGAAATATAGGTCGAAGTGAGACCTACATAGAGGTTTTTGTTTCATGTCTCTACGACATTCCTACTGGGAGTTCCAGGCAGTTTTGTCTGTGTTTTCTTCCTAGGGGGCGCTGGAGCGCAATTTTGAGTTTTGGGGTTTGTTTTTTTTGATTAGATCGCAATTTTCGCCAGTCCTGATGTGTGTGTCCAATATGGTGAGTTTTGAAGCATGTTAAGGGGGTCAAATTACAGCTCAAAGAGGCGGCGGTATAATAATAAAACGCTAGAAATACAATAGGGTCCTCTGTCCCAAAGGGACTCGGTCTCTAATAAATGATCAAATTAAAAATGTAGGAGAAGAAAAATTGAGTTTTCTTCATTTTGATGTGCATGCTAATGTCATGTGTTGGGGAGGCGGAGCGGCATCTGCTGGCAAAAGAAGCGTCACCTACTTGTCGATGCCGTAGAACCAGGCGATGGCCAGGTTCTCCAGGATGACCACGATGAGCAGCGGCAGCGTGGCCGAGTAGTCGTCAAACATGGTGACAAAGTAGTTCCCCGAGCGCTGCACGAACATCAGGCCGATGGAGAAGGCCAGCACGCAGCATCCCACTGCGGTCATGTGACGGTTATGTGACGGTCATGTGACAAAAGTGCAGAGTAAGCACACCCGGCTCGCGACTCTCACCTGTCAGGAGCTCCTTGCGCACTTTGAAGGTGTCCACCAGCGGCGTGAGGATGCCCTCGATGGTGCCGAACATGCTGCCCAGGCCCAGGTTGACCAGCATGAGGAAGAACATGACCGACCAGAAGGGCGAGGCGGGGAAGTGGGTCATGGCCTCCGTGAAGGCGATGAAGGCCAGACCTGTACCCTGGACCGTCTGGTGTAGGGAATCAGGGAAAGTCCAAATGGGGTAGGGGGGGCAGAGAGAGGCTATTATTGTTAGAATAACTGTTTTTACAACCTTTTCTTTTGAACTGTTTTGTAATCAAAGGCGATGGCTGTTTACGACCCATGTCCCTTAGAAACAGCTGTTGCCATGTAATCAGGGAAAGTCCAAATGGGGTAGTGGGGGGCAGAGAGAGGCTACTATTGTTAGAATAATTATGTATATATTATCACACAACTCTTATGCTTAAGGGCCGTTGTTTTGTTTCTTTCATTTATTGTAATCAACAGAAAGATATTGTCTTGACCCAAGAACTACAAAAGAGGAGAGGAAGCAGGACCAGACTCCCCTCAAGGCGACCTTTTCTCTGAACTGTTTTTACAACCTTTTCTTTTGAACTGTTGTAATCAAAGGCGATGGCTGTTTACGACCCACGTCCCTTAGAAACAGCTGTTGCCATGTAATCAGGGAAAGTCCAAATAAAAGAGGGGGCGTACAATCTTTCGCCAGAGCCTGGTGGAACTGTACAAAGAGTACAGTCCAGACGTTTCTCCTCCAATTGAGCCAAATTGAATTCTGTCTGTTTAATTATTTGCTTCTTGTCTTGTTTAATAGATGTCATCAGTGTTTGAACCTGACAGCATGAGTCACACATCGGGTATAATAAGCAATTTAGCAACAACTACATTTGGCATGCTAGCTTGTTTAGCTAATTATGGATGCGTACGTCTCCGAGTAATATAACTTGGGAATTGTCGCATTCAAACATTAGCATGCTGTTAGCATGATTCAAGTGCCAAGTTTGGTTGGCAAAGAAAAGTTAGCATGCTAACATTAACATACCAGCTTTTTTTCCAGCTAATGTTACATGTATATTCCTTTAAAATCACATACATTTCAGCATTCTAACAGTTAGCATGATTTATGTATCAGATATAATAAGCAAATTAGCAACAACAAAAACATTTAGCATGCTAGCTTTTTTAGCTAATTGTGGATGCGTACGCCTCAGGAGTCATATAACTTGGTAATTGTCGCATTCAAACATTAGCATGCTGTTAGCATGATTCAAGTACCAAATTTGATTAGCAAAAAAAAGATAGCATGCTAGCTTTTTTTTCACCTAATGTTACATGTATACATGTATACATACATTTCAGCATGCTAACAGTTGAGTACATGATTCACGTATCTGGTATAATAAGCAAATTTACAACAACAAACAAAGTTAGCATGCTAGCTTTTTTTAGGTAATTGTGGATGCGTAGGCCTCAGAGTCATATAACTTGGTAATTGTCACATTGGAACTGGTAACGTTGTGTCGAGAATGCATGTATGTTTAAGAGTTCTTTCTTTATTTATAGTCATGTTTGGATCAGCTAGTATTTTTCCATGTACACTCTGTATACAAGTTTCTCTTTGTCTGCAGAGGTCTGTGTAGTGTTTTAGGTATTGGAATGTGACAAAGATGCATCCCCCTCCTTATCTTATCAGTGTTGGGGAAGGGGGAGGCATTGCTTTCTGGGGGGACCATTTTCCTATTCAAGAAGTAGTTTCTTTCCTTTTGAATGTTAGACCATCCCGAGATGACGGTATGACTGTATTGATGTGGGCTGGTCTCCTAAAACTTTAGTAAAACTTGATAATATTCCTATTCTGTCTTGATGGTCCTTCTTACTCAGCATATATGTCAATGAAAGAATTTGGGATTGACCAGTGACTTTAATTCCCTGAGAGGCAGACTGGTCAGACGCAACAATTGTTATGTTCTTGAAGTCCAAGAAGATTGTGTACCTTGTTGAGCTCGCCCTCGATGCTGCAGGAGTCCAGTCCCAGTTTGGGGAAGTGGTCCTGGTTGACGTTCCTGATGATGTTTATCATCATCTGGTAGTCGGCGGTGCTGACGCCGCTGATGTGACTGAGGTTGATGTGGCCGGGGATCAGACTTTCCTCCAAGCCGTTTCCCAGCAGGTCCGCCATCTTTCTGCTGTTCCTGGAACAGAAGGCAAAGCGTCGACACGCCGGCCCCCAAAATGTCCGCCAAAAGCGCGCGCACTCACAGCGCCACACATTTCCGGATCATGATGTTGGCCTTGAAGCCCAGCACGGCGAAGACCACCAGGGTGGCCAGCACGGAGGTGAAGAAGTTGATGAAGGAGACCAGCACGGCGTCGAAGTGGCAGTTGTTGTCGCGCTTGTTGTAGCTGGAGAAGGCGATGACGCCGCCGAAGCCCAGGCCCAGCGCGAAGAAGACCTGCGTGGCCGCCTCGCGCCACACTTTGGCCTCCAGCATGATCTCCAGCTGGAAAACACACACGCTGACGTGAGGGATGGCGGCCTCTGCTGACACATTTAATAACTACATCCCTTGCTATAAAAGGAGAAAGTCCTTTTAAATGTTGGACTTGTCTTGGATTAATAATTAAAATGATAATCAATACTACTCTGGCATCAAAATTAATTTAGATTATTATTAATTATTTTATTTTTTATCATTATTAACATTTTGTTGCATAGCCATTTATTTCACACCCAAAGTGATCGATAACAATAAAGCAAATAAAAGCGGTAATATGGAAATGAAAAAGAAAAGGAGCAGCGGCCTCTGGTGGCTCATTTAATAACTACATCACTCTTCCTATTAAAGGAGAAAGTTATTTTAAATGTTGGACTTTTCCTGATTAATAATTAAAATTATTATCAATAATACTCTGGCATCAAAATTAATTTAGATTAATATTAGTTACTTTATTTTCAATCATGAATATTTTTAATATTTATTTATTCTCACAAATATCTGTTATTGTTGTATAGCCATTTAGTTCAGACATAACAATAACAAAGCAAAAAAGCAATTTAAATGGAAATAAAAATAAAAGGAACAGCGGCCTCTGCTGGCACATTTAATTACTACATCACTCTTGCTATTAAAGGAGAAAGTTATTTTAAATGTTGGACTTTTCCTGCATTAATAATTAAAATTATTATCAATAATACTCTGGCATCAAAATTAATTTAGATTAATGTTAGTTACTTTATTTTTTAATTATGAATATTTTTTTACATTTATTTATTTTCACAAATATCTGTTATTATTGTATAGCCATTTAGTTAAGACATAACAATAACAAAGCAAAAAAGCAATTAAATGGAAATAAAAATAAAAGGAACAGCGGCCTCTGCTGGCACATTTAATTACTACATCACTGTTGCTATTAAAGGAGAAAGTTATTTTAAATGTTGGACTTGTCCTGCATTAATAATTCAGCCTATTTGAGAATTGCAGGCTTTCCCCTGACAAATTCCAAAATATCCCAGATTTCCCAGAATTCCTGGTTTTCCAGGACATTTTTCCCCATTCAAAATGAATTGGCCATCTTTTAAACTTCCACCATTTCCAAATTTTTCAACCGATTCAAATCATTCCACCTTCAACACAATCCACCATCCTGGAAATTTAAACTACGGTAGCTTTTTTCCAAGTTCAAAAAAATTCCAGGATTTTCCAGAATTCCTGGTTTTCCTAAGCTCTATTTCCACCCTTTTTTCTGGGGACTATTCCTTCCACAATTTTCAACCCACTTCAACCGTTCCATTGTCAAAACATTCCTCTTGAACAGGACAAAAAAACTAAGTTATTTTTCTAACTGGAAAAATTCCCGGTTTTCTCGAAATTCCAGGAATTCCTTAATACCATTTTTCAATCAAACATTTTACTACTTCCACATTTCTCGACCGATTTGAAAAATTCCAACACCAACCATTTCAACACATTCAGATCATTCAAGTTTTTACCATTTTCAAAAAAATTCCCGCTTTTCCCGAAATTCCCAATTTTTGGGGAATTTCAATGGGACATTCTTCAAAGTTCCACAATTCCCACATTTTTCATCAGATTCAAACTGTTCCAACTTCAAAATATTCAGCCTGTTTAGGAATTGTGTGCTCTACTTCAACAATCCTAAACAAATTCCAGGATTTCAGTTCAACTTCAGCATTGGAGCGTTCACATGCAATTCCTTCAGGAATTGCCTCATCTAGCTTTAATTAATTTAGCCTATTTATGTTTGAAAATGCTTAATTTAGGCCAACAATATGTGAAATATGCTATAAAAAAATCAATATGCAATCTATATATATTTGTTTTGCTCGAAAAATCACAATAATAATCTAAAAGGGAGTAATTGTACTATTTTCTATTCGCGTTGATAAATGCATTCTTTTGATTCGCCTAAAATCTGCTGCGAACACAAGAGGGCGCCAGAGAGGGAGCAAGAGGTCGTTCAAAGCATGAAGCAAGAGTCTGCTTTGTTACATAAAATCCAACATCCTGTTGCCATGGTGACCTGGCTCCTGCACACGAGGAGACGTTGACATTTTTTTTTTTTAATTTTATTGATTTCCTCCCTCACAGACGAAAAGATTGTATCTATGATTGACATATTTTTCCCCAGGTGAGCTGTTAGAAAATGTTTGAAGGATTTGAGACACGGAAGAAAGGCGACACGAAGATGGCGGCCGTACCTTTGGCGTGAACATGTGGCGGATGCCGTCCATGGAGCCCTCCAGGAGCAGCGAGCGGACCAGGAAGCAAATCAACACCACGTACGGGAACAAGGAGCTGAAGTACATCACCTGCCAGCAAACACAGCAATGTGAAGGATTAACAACATTTCGTCAAAAATAGTAGGATTTAATACCAGGAAATGGAATTAAAATAAAACAAAATATAATACAATTAAATTAAATCAAATCAAATATAATTGAAAATGATCAAATAAAATACAACACAATTAAATTACAACAAGTTAAATATAATATATGATAAAATTACAGAAAATTTAATATAGTATGATAAAATTAATATAGTAAAATAAAACCATGATAACATATTAAAATAAAATTGATTAAAATAAGAATGAACAAAATACTATAGAATAAAATATAATACACATTAATGACATGAAATTAAATTATATATAATATAATAAAATAAAAACATGTATTAAAATATAGTGAAATACAATGTACTATAATATAATATAATATATAAGGGACAGGCGGTAGAAAATGGATGGATGGATGGATAATAAAATAAAACAATTAAATTACATTATTATAATATACAATATATACATATATATATATATATATATATATATATATATATACATATATCCATCCATGGATGGATGATCAAATAAAATAAAACACAATTAAATTACACCAAATTAAATATAATATATGATAAAATTACAGAAAATATAATATAGTATGACAAAATTAATATAGTAAAATAAAACCATAATAACATATTAAAATAAAATTGATTAAAATAAGATATAATAAAAATTAATGACATGAAATTAAATTGTATATGATATAATAAAATACAAACATTTATTATAATATAGTGAAATACAATGTACTATAATATAATAAAATAATACGATTAAATTACATTATTATAATATACAAAATAAAATGTAATAAAATATAATAAAATCCAATTAAATAAAACCAAATTAAATATAATATCCATCCATCCATCCATCCATTTCCTACCGCTTATTCCCTAAAAACACAACATATATAACAATAAAATGTATTAAAATAAAACTGAACAAAATACAACATAATAAAAAATAATACAACACATAATAATTACATATATATATATATATATATATATATATATATATATATAATATAATAAAATTGAATTACATTATTACAATTATAATATAAAAAATAAAATATAGAAAATAAAATGTATTGAATTATAATAAAATCAAATTTAATATAATATAAAAAGTCAAAGAACAAGCTGATCCAGCGCTTCTCAATTATTGTTGTATATTATTATTAGGGGCAGTTATTATACGTTTGACTTCTTTCTGCTCCTTTTCTGTCATGCTAAATAATCGTGTTGCCCTTTTTTTTTAAATAAATGAAATAATAAAACGATCACGAAAGTTTTCTGTTACGCCCCACTAGGGAGAAAACATTCCACGCCCCTGACTATAAACAGTACCATTTTTCTACAAAACTGTCATAAGTACGCCTTTCCATAAAATTGTATCCTTATAAACATTAAAGAAAAATATAAGAAATATAGGTCAACTTATGACAAAGAACAACTTTATTAAAATAGTTTTTTAACCTTTTTGATGCTGAAAAATAACATTGAATAAACTCAATAAATAATAACAAATTAAAACATTAACTCAGCAATTTTTTTTTTAATAAATCCAAACGAGGTTTAATGGCTACAATGAGCACGTTTTGAAGCGTGATACTGATAAAGCAGGTTTTTTTTGTATCCAACTTTTGAGGCATGAATCAGTTTTTCATACAAGCCTTTAAAAAGTATAAACTATTTCCACAATATGTGTTATTTCACTTCTGTACTTACTATTTTCTCTCCATTTTTGTTATCATTTGTTATTTATTTATTAACTATTTGTCTGTGTAACATATTGAGGACAGGAAGTACACCAAAAAAAGGATAAAATACGCTTTGCTTCTTCCTTCTCCTTTTCGGCTGTGTCGTATGAGAAACGGTGAAATACGTGATGCACATGAATGTAACTTTGTGTAGAAACGTACTAAAGCCATCCATCCATCCATTTTCTACCGCTTGTCCCTTTTCGGGACAACACAGATAGACAACATTCACACACTAGAGCCAATTTAGTGTTGCCAATCAACCTATCCCCAGGTGCATGTCTTTGGAGGTGGGAGGAAGCCGGAGTACCCGAAGGGAACCCACGCAGTCACGGGGAGAACATGCAAACTCCACACAGAAAGATCCCGAGCCCGGGATTGAACTCAGGACCTTCGTATTGTGAGGCACATGCACTAACCCCTGTTGCACCGTGCTGCCCTATCGTGGTTTGGTTCAAAATGAGGTTGTGTGTTGCGTCACCCGCCACAATTTCCCGCCTCTGCAGTCGGAAGTAATGATGGGTTTCGGGCTCACTGACATGACGCGGCGCGCTTACTCGAGTCGGAGGGAAACCACAAACGTATACGAGTTTCCTCTTCTCACGGCAAACGTTATATCATCAGCAAGACGGCACAACTCTGTATACCCGTAAAGAATACCGCTGGGCTAAGCTTTTCTAGTGCTACTGTGCTAATGTTTACATGCTGTGAACCTCTCTGGGTTGAATGAAGCTAAAGAAGCTAGCATGAAACGATAGCATGCTAATGTTAGCTGTTCATAATGGGAACAGTTAGCGTACATTTAAGACGGCGTCAAGTATCGAATAAAATGGTTTTAAATATAAACAAATACAGTTTTGCTAAAAAAGCTAGCATAAAACATTAGCATGTTAACATAGAAACAGTGAGCATACTTACAAGATCGCAGCAAGTATCACAATCCATGTTTTTTAGGTTAAAATTAATACAATTAGCTAAAATACTAGCGTAAAATGTTAAAATGATAACGTTAGCTTGTTACAATGGGAACAGGTAACATACTTGCAAGATGGCGACAAGTCTCACAATCCATGAATTCTCGGTTCAAACGATCAAAACAAGATAAAGTGTTAGCATGAAATGTTAGCATGCTAATGTTAGCATGATAACCTTAGCATGATAACCTACGAAAAGTTAACATACTTCTAAAACGGTGCCAAGAATCAAAATCCATGATTTTTAGGTTCAAACTGATACAATTTGATACATTGCAGCATGCTAACATAGGAGAAGTTAACATACTTCTAAGATGGTGTCAAGTATCAAAATGAATTATTTTTAGATTCAAATTAATATAATTAGGTGAAATACTAGCATAAAATGTTAGCATGATAACATCGTAGAAGTTAGAATACTTTTAAAATGACTCAAGCATCAAAATCAATGATTTTTAGGTTCAAACGAATAAAGTTGGATAAAATGCAAGCATGCTAACATTAGTATACTAACATAGGGGAAGTTAGCATACGTCTAAGATGGTGTAAAGAATCAAAATTCTTGAGTTTTAAATTCAAATGAATATAATTAGGTCAAATACTCCCGTGAAATGTTAGCATGATAACATCGTAAAAGTTAGCATACTTTTAAAATGACGGCAAGCATCAAAATCAATGATTTTTAGCTTCAAACAAATAAAGTTGGATAAAATGCAAGCATGCTAACATTAGTATGTTAACATAGGGGAAGTTTGCATACTTCTGAGATGGTGTCAAGTATCAGAATTCATGAGTTTTAGATTCAAATGAATATAAATAGGTAAAATATTCGCATAACATTTTAGCATGATAACATCGTAAAAGTTAGCATACTTTTTAAATGACCCCAAGCATCAAAATCAATTATTTTTAGGTTTAAAAAAATAAAATTGGATAAAATGCAAGCATGCTAACATTAATATGCTAACATAGGGGAGGTTTGCATACTTTTAAAATGACCCCAAGCATCAAAATCAATGATTTTTAGGTTTAAACAAATACAATTGGATAAAATGCAAATACGCTAACATTAGCATGCTAACATAGAAGAAGTTAGCATACTTCTAAGATGGTGTCAAGAATCAGAATCTATGATTTTTAAATACAAATGAATATAATTAGGTAAAATACTAGTATAAAATGTTAGCATGATAACATAGAAGAAGTTTTACCATGAATTGATTAACGTGGACCCCGACTTAAACAAGTTGAAAAACTTATTCGGGTGTTACCATTTAGTGGTCAATTGTACGGAATATGTACTGTACTGTGCAATCTACTAATAAAAGTTTCAATCAATCAATCAATCAATGTTTAATGTTGCACTTTTTATATGTAGAAGAAAAGTTTTGTCATTTTATTTAATCTGAGCAACAACTTGAGGCAGTTTGATGTGGATTAACGTGGGCAAAATTATTATAGTGTTCCCAATGTTAAAAGGATAAAGCCATTGTTTACAAATTTGGTAAATAAATAACCAAAAAATGTATATTTTGTTGTTTTCTTACTGTACCGAAAATGAACCGAACCGTGACCTCTAAACCGAGGTACGTACCGAACCGAAATGTTTGTGTACCGTTACACCCCTAATCAAAATCTATGATTTTTAGGTTTGACCAAATAAAATTAGCTACAGAGCTATCCTAAAACGTTAGCATAGCATGTTAACATAGGAAAACTTAGTATATTTACAAGATGGCAGCAAGTATCAAAATCAATGGTTTAGGTCAGGGGTCGGCAACCCAAAATGTTGAAAGAGCCATATTGGACCAAAAATACAAAAACAAATCTGTCTGGAGCCGCAAAATACTAAAAGCCATATTACATGCAGATAGTGTGTCATGAGATATAAAGTAAATTAGGATGACTTAAAGGAAACTAAATGAGCTCAAATATAGCTACAAATGAGGCGTAATGATGCACTATGTACATACTAGCCTAAATAGCATGTTAGCATCGATTAGCTTGCAGTCATGCAGTGACCAAATATGTCCGATTAGCACTCCACACAAGTCAATAACATCAACAAAACTCACCTTTGTGCATTCATACATAACGTTAAAGGTTTGGTGGACAAAGTGAGACAGAAAAAGAAGTGGCATAAAACACGTCCTAGAAAGTCGGAGAAAGTTATACATGTAAACAAACTACGGTGAGTTCAAGGACCGCCAAAATTAGAAGGACAAAACGGCGCTCGCCAAATACTCGAATCAGTGAAGCATGTTTAATATAAACAGTGTGCTTTATAATAATTAGGGAGGTTCGTGTCATGTTTGTCCTCCTATAGAAACCATGTTAACACAAAAAATACATATTGTTTCCCCTTCATCTTTTTCCATCTTTCATACATTTTTTAAAAAGCTCCAGAGAGCCACTAGGGCGGCGCTAAAGAGCCGCATGTGGCTCTCTGGAGCTTTTTCAAAAATGTATGAAAAATGGAAAAAGATGAGGGGGAAAAAATATATTTTTTGTCTTAATATGGTTCCTGTGGGAGGACAAACATGACACAAGCCTCCCTAATTGTTATAAAGCACACTGTTTATATTAAACATGCTTCACTAATTCGAGTATTTGGCGAGCGCCGTTTTGTCCTTCTAATTTTGGCGGTCCTTGAACTCACCGTAGTTTGTTTACCTGTATAACTTTCTCCGACTTTCTAGGACGTGTTTTATGCCACTTCTTTTTCTGTCTCACTTTGTCCACCAAACTTTGAAGGTTGTGCATGAAAGGTGAGTTTTGTTGATGTTATTGACTTGTGTGGAGTGCTAATCAGACATATTTGGTCACTGCATGACTGCAAGCTAATCGATGCTAACATGCTATTTAGGCTAGCTATATGTACATATTGCATCATTTTGCCTCATTTGTAGCTATATTTGAGGTCATTTAGTTTCCTTTAAGTCCTTTTAATTCAATTTATATCTCATGACACACTATCTGTATGTAACATGGCTTTTATTTTTTTGCGGCTCCAGACAGATTTGTTTTTGTATTTTTGGTTCAATATGGCTCTTTCAACATTTTGGGTTGCCGACCCCTGCTCTAGAGCCACGGGTTGCCGACCCCCGGTTTAGGTTCAAAAGAAAATACTAGCACAAAATGTTAGCACGCTCACGTTTTGTGCTAAATTCTTATCTAAATTCTGCTTTGACAGGAAATAATTGAATGTTAAAATGTCAGCATGCTAACGTAAAATCCTTTGCTGTGTGAGAATGGGCGCTCGCTTTCATAATTAGCCGAAGCTAACTGTTTGCTGCGGTCTGGGGGAGTCTGCCGAAGCGTCATGGCGGACAATCCCAGTCCCGGGTCACGTGGCGTGCCTTTCTTATCTCAACGTTGCCCAAAAAAAAAAACCCAGCTTCAAATATTTAGCATCACCAAAAAGGCCCCCCTGAAAACACCCCCTTTTGATTTTTTGGCTTGACAATCAAGCCAAGCTGAAAAAGAGCGCGTATCGCCATGGAAACCTGCTCCTTCCACGCCCAGGACATTCCTAAGGGGGGGTAAAAAACCATTAATATTCTTTTGTGGCGCCTCAGGGGCCCCTCCTCCAAAATTGTGGCGCCCGTTTCTACCAGCTCAGGTCGTGCAGACCCGGCAGGTAGCCCCTGGGCTTTGTGCGGCGGCCATGAGACCCACGTCCGAGCATGTCGGGGGGCAGATAGCGCCGGACAAAGAGCGTGGCTATAGGCGACCGCCTGGCACCACGATGGAGGGCATCCATCTTGCTTTGTTAGAAGGGGGGGCTCACAGGGGGGGGGGGGGGCATGGCGGTCAAAGCGCTTCTCAGACAAAGCAGGACTGGAATAGCGCAACGACGTCACAAGGTGACACCTTTGAACATACCCGTCTAGGCAGCACACTAGTATGTGTTTGTTTATTATTGCTGACTTGACACTCGCGGATAAAAACATCAACATTGGCGGCGGGAAAAAATTCTGTCCTGAAGAAAAAAGCAACGAGTTCCAAACAGCCCCTTTAAGGCAGTGCTTCTTAAATAGTGGGGCGGGGTCACCCACCCCGGGGGGGCGCCCTGTGGGGTCCAAAGAAAGCGGGCGTGAGAGACAATAGCAAAACAGCATCTTTAGTTTTAGCAATGAACTATCTTGACACATACAGATAAAAAAAATTAACATTAACTTCAGGGGGGTCGTGAGGTATCCAAGGAAGGGGGGCGTGAGAGGCATTAGCGTATATCTTGACACATACTGATAAAATATATATATATATAGATATATATACATATATATTTTTTAACATACATTATGCTGATAATTTCATTGATTAAACATTTAGTGTAAAAATGTCAGTTTGTAAAAATTCTGTGTATAAAAATTTAGTGCAAAAAAAGGGTTAGTTTATAAAAAAAATTGTGTGTATAAAAATTCAGTGCAAAAAAATGTGTAAAAAAGTCAGTTTATAAAAATTCAGCGCAAAATAATTTTGTGTAAACAATATTAAAGTGTGTAAAAAAAGTCAGTTCATAAAATGTCAGTGTAAAAAATATTAAAGTCTATAAAAATCAAGTGTAAAAATAAGTTAGTTTATAAAAATTCTTAGTATAAAAATCCAGTGCCAAAAAAGGTCAATTTATAAAAATTCTGTGTATAACAATTCAGTGCAAAAAAAAGGTTATAAAAATGATGCGTATAAAAATTCACTGCAAAAAAAAGTTTATAAAGAATCTGGGTATAGAAATTCAGAGTAAAAAAGTCAGTTTGTAAAAATTCTGTGTCTAAAAATTCAGTGTAAAAAATATTCAAGTATATAAAAATTCAGCGTAAAAAAAAACAGTTTATAAAAATGATGTGTATAAAAAAATTCAGTAGAAAAAATGTTGTGTAAAAAATATTAAAGTGTAAAATAGTCAGTTTATAAAAATTATGTGTATAAAAATTTAGTGTAAAAAATATTCAAGTGTATAAAAATTCAGTGTAAAAAAGTAAGTTTAAAAAAATTCAGTACAAAAAAAAATGTATACAAATTTTGGGTGTAAAAATTATTGTGTAAAATTTTGTGTAAATTTTTTTTAAGTGTATAAAAATTCAGTGTGAAAAAAGTCAGTTCATAAAAATTCAATATACAAATATTCAATTGTATAAAAATTAAGTGTAAAAAAAGTTAGTTTATAAAAATTCAGTGCAAAAAAAAAAAAAGTTAGTTTAAAAAAATTCGGTGTATAAAAATGTGTGCAAAAAATGTAGTGTGAAAAAATTCAGTGCAGAAATATTTAATTATAAAATAATATATACCAAAAGTGAGTCTTGAGTTTTGAAGCAATAAATATTTATACACTGAATTTTGCTCACACATTTTTATTCAATGAAATTGTCAGCATAATTTGATTCAGCTCACAAAACTCAAACGCAAAACATTCAGTGACATAAATTCAGTGTTAAAAAAAATACTTGCACTGGATATTTGGACCCAAACAAAAGACTGTTTCTTGTTTTGGATAAATCCCCTCAACGCTCATTAGCTCACTTTAAGGCGGCAGCTTACTGTACGCCAGGACGCCGTGTCCCAAAACGCTCTTCCTCGTTCTGGCACGTGATTTTTGATCATTTTACCTGCGCGGACCTGGACTATCAAGGCAGACAGTGGCGTGACTAGCGCCCGGAAGGATTAGCCCGTTGTCTTTCCCGGGGCGGCCGTTTCTCACGTCTTATGACGGGCATTAGGTGCTTGCAGGGTCAGTCGAGTCGCTGCTAATTGGAGAAAATGGGCACACTATTTAATCTCCCGGCAATAATCTTTGATTCTTTTGGCAGTTGCGTTTACTATTATCCCTCCTCTTATGTCACAATTACATTCATGAAGTAGCCATTTCTTCCTCTCACAACTTCTCTGGTCTGAAACATTTAGTACTTCTCAGAGTACCGTATCTTCCGGACTATAGAATGAATTTTTATTCTGTGAATTTGTCAGGCTTTTGTACAACAGACCCCAATGAGCCTCCATAGCCAAGCGCTACACTTAAAGTACTAAAGACCCCAATGAGCCTCCATAGCCAAGCGCTATACTTAAAGTACCAAAGACCCCAATGAGCCTCCATAGCCAAGCGCTATACTTAAAGTACCAAAGACCCCAATGAGCCTCCGAAGCCAAGCGCTATACTTAAAGTACCAAAGTCCCCAATGAGCCTCCATAGCCAAGCGCTATACTTAAAGTACTTAAGACCCCAATGAGTCTCCGAAGCCAAGCGCTATCCTTAAAGTACCAAAGACCCCAATGAGCCTACATAGCCAAGCGCTATACCTAAAGTACTAAAGACCCCAATGAGCCTCCATAGCCAAGCGCTACACTTAAAGCACAAAAGACCCCAATGAGCCTCCATAGCCAAGCGCTACACTTAAAGTACTAAAGACCCCAATGAGCCTCCATAGCCAAGCGCTATACTTAAAGTACCAAAGACCCCAATGAGCCTCCATAGCCAAGCGCTATACTTAAAGTACCAAAGTCCCCAATGAGCCTCCATAGCCAAGCGCTATACTTAAAATACCTAAGACCCCAATGAGCCTCCGAAGCCAAGCGCTATCCTTAAAGTACCAAAGACCCCAATGAGCCTCCATAGCCAAGCGCTATACCTAAAGTACTAAAGACCCCAATGAGCCTCCATAGCCAAGCGCTACACTTAAAGTACAAAAGACCCCAATGAGCCTCCATAGCCAAGCGCTATACTTAAAGTACCAAAGTCCCCAATGAGCCTCCATAGCCAAGCGCTATACTTAAAGTACCTAAGACCCCAATGAGCCTCCGAAGCCAAGCGCTATCCTTAAAGTACCAAAGACCCCAATGAGCCTCCATAGCCAAGCGCTATACCTAAAGTACTAAAGACCCCAATGAGCCTCCATAGCCAAGCGCTACACTTAAAGTACAAAAGACCCCAATGAGCCTCCATAGCCAAGCGCTACACTTAAAGTACAAAAGACCCCAATGAGCCTCCATAGCCAAGCGCTACACTTAAAGTACTAAAGACCCCAATGAGCCTCCATAGCCAAGCGCTATACTTAAAGTACTAAAGAACCCAATGAGCCTCCATAGCCAAGCGCTACACTTAAAGTACTAAAGACCCCAATGAGCCTCCATAGCCAAGCGCTATACTTAAAGTACCAAAGACCCCAATGAGCCTCCATAGCCAAGCGCTATACTTAAAGTACCAAAGTCCCCAATGAGCCTCCATAGCCAAGCGCTATACTTAAAATACCTAAGACCCCAATGAGCCTCCGAAGCCAAGCGCTATCCTTAAAGTACCAAAGACCCCAATGAGCCTCCATAGCCAAGCGCTATACCTAAAGTACTAAAGACCCCAATGAGCCTCCATAGCCAAGCGCTACACTTAAAGTACAAAAGACCCCAATGAGCCTCCATAGCCAAGCGCTATACTTAAAGTACCAAAGTCCCCAATGAGCCTCCATAGCCAAGCGCTATACTTAAAGTACCTAAGACCCCAATGAGCCTCCGAAGCCAAGCGCTATCCTTAAAGTACCAAAGACCCCAATGAGCCTCCATAGCCAAGCGCTATACCTAAAGTACTAAAGACCCCAATGAGCCTCCATAGCCAAGCGCTACACTTAAAGTACAAAAGACCCCAATGAGCCTCCATAGCCAAGCGCTACACTTAAAGTACAAAAGACCCCAATGAGCCTCCATAGCCAAGCGCTATACTTAAAGTACAAAAGACCCCAATGAGCCTCCATAGCCAAGCGCTACACTTAAAGTACAAAAGACCCCAATGAGCCTCCATAGCCAAGCGCTATACTTAAAGTACCAAAGTCCCCAATGAGCCTCCATAGCCAAGCGCTATACTTAAAGTACCTAAGACCCCAATGAGCCTCCGAAGCCAAGCGCTATCCTTAAAGTACCAAAGACCCCAATGAGCCTCCATAGCCAAGCGCTATACCTAAAGTACTAAAGACCCCAATGAGCCTCCATAGCCAAGCGCTACACTTAAAGTACAAAAGACCCCAATGAGCCTCCATAGCCAAGCGCTACACTTAAAGTACAAAAGACCCCAATGAGCCTCCATAGCCAAGCGCTACACTTAAAGTACTAAAGACCCCAATGAGCCTCCATAGCCAAGCGCTATACTTAAAGTACTAAAGAACCCAATGAGCCTCCATAGCCAAGCGCTACACTTAAAGTACTAAAGACCCCAATGAGCCTCCATAGCCAAGCGCTATACTTAAAGTACCAAAGACCCCAATGAGCCTCCATAGCCAAGCGCTATACTTAAAGTACCAAAGTCCCCAATGAGCCTCCATAGCCAAGCGCTATACTTAAAATACCTAAGACCCCAATGAGCCTCCGAAGCCAAGCGCTATCCTTAAAGTACCAAAGACCCCAATGAGCCTCCATAGCCAAGCGCTATACCTAAAGTACTAAAGACCCCAATGAGCCTCCATAGCCAAGCGCTACACTTAAAGTACAAAAGACCCCAATGAGCCTCCATAGCCAAGCGCTATACTTAAAGTACCAAAGTCCCCAATGAGCCTCCATAGCCAAGCGCTATACTTAAAGTACCTAAGACCCCAATGAGCCTCCGAAGCCAAGCGCTATCCTTAAAGTACCAAAGACCCCAATGAGCCTCCATAGCCAAGCGCTATACCTAAAGTACTAAAGACCCCAATGAGCCTCCATAGCCAAGCGCTACACTTAAAGTACAAAAGACCCCAATGAGCCTCCATAGCCAAGCGCTACACTTAAAGTACAAAAGACCCCAATGAGCCTCCATAGCCAAGCGCTATACTTAAAGTACAAAAGACCCCAATGAGCCTCCATAGCCAAGCGCTACACTTAAAGTACAAAAGACCCCAATGAGCCTCCATAGCCAAGCGCTACACTTAAAGTACTAAAGACCCCAATGAGCCTCCATAGCCAAGCGCTATACTTAAAGTACTAAAGACCCCAATGAGCCTCCATAGCCAAGCGCTACACTTAAAGTACTAAAGACCCCAATGAGCCTCCATAGCCAAGCGCTATACTTAAAGTACCAAAGACCCCAATGAGCCTCCATAGCCAAGCGCTATGCTTAAAGTACCAAAGACCCCAATGAGCCTCCATAGCCAAGCGCTATACTGAAAGTACTAAAGACCCCAATGGGCCTCCATAGCCAAGCGCTATACTTAAAGTACTAAAGACCCCAATGAGCCTCCATAGCCAAGCGCTATACTTAAAGTACTAACGACCCCAATGAGCCTCCATAGCCAAGCGCTACACTTAAAGTACTAAAGACCCCAATGAGCCTCCATAGCCAAGCGCTATACTTAAAGTACCAAAGACCCCAATGAGCCTCCATAGCCAAGCGCTATACTTAAAGTACTTAAGACCCCAATGAGCCTCCATAGCCAAGCACTATACTTAAAGTGCCAAAGACCCCAATGAGCCTCCATAGCCAAGCGCTATACTTAAAGTACCAAAGACCCCAATGAGCCTCCATAGCCAAGCGCTATACTTAAAGTACCAAAGACCCCAAAGAGCCTCCATAGCCAAGCGCTATACTTAAAGTACCAAAGACCCCAATGAGCCTCCATAGCCAAGCGCTATACTTAAAGAGCTAAGACCTTAGCAAGACCATGTCCTTACCTTCCCGGACGACTGGATTCCCTTGATCATGGCCAGGCACACTATGGACCAGGCGGCCAGGAGGCACAGCGTCATCTTCCAGTTGAGTCCCCCGCTCTCGGAAATGCTGTCGGAGATGTCCAGGGCCTCGCGGTACCAGTAGTAGGTGGTGGCCGAGCTTTTCTCGCACTCGGGCACCACGTCTGCACAAAAAGACCAGGTTGATGTCGAGACGGCCGTCGGTCTGGGACCGTGACTCGCTCTTTTCTTACATGTGCTGCTCTTGTTCTTGACAAGGGGACACTCGTGCCATGGCAGGGGCTGCTGGAAGGACTGCGAGAAGTAGAAGAGACTCCAGCTGATGATGACGTTGTAGTAGAGCGCCACGAAGAAGCACACCTGTCAGGGGAAAACTCCATCAGCATGGGCCACCGTCTCAACCACCACGTCTTCTAGAGATGACGGTTGGTACTTTTTAATGCCACTGTATTTATTGTTGATCCTTTGGTATAATAATAATCACATCCTATACAGCAAATAATCTGCATTTCTCAGTATTTTAAGTATCATTGTGAAGTATAAGGACGGTGCTAAACATGTTACACAGCGAGAACAAGCAGGAGAACGCATGCTAGCGAAACTAGCTTGGAAAAAATTTAAGAGGTAAGTGCTTAGTAAAGTTAAAGAAGCGTAAACATAAGCACGTTACAGCAGAAAGTTAACATAAATTATTAAGAGTTAGCAATAATATAACAGCTGATGAGTGTTGGTGTGTTAGCATTGTCGCAACCAGAAGGACGCCACATGTCAAGAGGGGGGATCAACCCATAAATTGGTGGTGTCGACACTTGAGTGATTAGGTCGATACTTTTATTTTCCTAAATCATTTTACAAATGCAGCTGAGATAGGTTCCAGCACCCTCCGCCACCCCGTAAGGGAGAAGCGGTAGAAAATGGATGGATGGATTTTATTAATGTTTCCAAATTCAGGCAATACCGTGTACTCAGACATTTCGTATTTTTTCACCATGCATCCATCCATTTTCTACCGCTTGTCCCTCTCGGTGTTGGAGCCTACGAAAATCCGGTGATACTGATTGATCGGCGCATCCCGAATAAGAATGTAGACCTCTGCCAAGGGTTGTACGTTTCTGCTAACAGTAGTTGTCCTACTAAATCGTTGTACTGTATGACAAAACGTCAACAAAATAACACGACTTTTGACAGTCCTAATGTACATGACTCAGCTAGCCATCCATCCATCCATCTTCTTCCGCTTATCAGAGGTTGGGTTGCGGGGGCAGCAGCCTAAGCAGATAATCCCAGACTTTCCTCTCCCCAGCAGTTTCGTCCAGCTCTTCCCGGGGGATCCCGAGGCGTTCTCAGGCCAGCCGGGAGACATAGTCTTCCCAACGTGTCCTGGGTCTTCCTTGTGGCCTCCTACTGGTCGAACGTGTCCTAAACACCTCCCTAGGGAGGCGTTCGGGTGGCATTCTGACCAGATGCCCGAACCACCTCATCTGGCTCCTCTCGATGTGGAGGAGCAGCAGTTTTACTTTGAGCTTCTCCCGGATGGCAGAGCTTCTCACCCTATCTCTAAGGGAGAGCCCCGCCACCCGGCGGGGGAAACTGATTTCGGCCGCTTGTACTCGTGATCTTGTCCTTTCGGTCATAACCCAAAGCTCATGACCATAGGTGAGGATGGGAACGTAGATCAACCGGTAAATTGAGAGCTTTGCCTTCCGGTTCAGCTCCTTCTTCACCACAACGGATCGATACAGCGTCCGCATTACTAAAGACGCCGCACCGATCCGCCTCTCACGATCCACTCTTCCCTCACTCGAGAACAAGACTCCGAGGTACTTGAACTCCTCCACTTGGGGCAGGGTCTCCTCCCCAACCCGGAGATGGCACTCCACCCTTTTCCGGGCGAGAACCATGGACTCGGACTCCTTCCAGTCGCTTCACACTCGGCTGCAAACCGATCCAGTGAGAGCTGAAGATCTTGGCCAGATGAAACCATCACGACCACATCATCTGCAAAAAGCAGAGACCTAAACCTGCAGCCACCAAACCAGATCCCCTCAACGCCTTGACTGCGCCTAGAAATTCTGTCCATAAAAGTTATGAACAGAATCGGTGACAAAGGGCAGCCTTGGCGGAGTCCAACCCTCACTGGAAACGTGTCCGACTTACTGCCGGCAATGCGGCCCAAGCTCTGACACTGATCGTACAGGGAGCGGACCGCCACAATCAGACAGTCCGTTACCCCATACTCTCTGAGCACTCCCCACAGGACTTCCCGAGGGACACGGTCGAATGCCTTCTCCAAGTCCACAAAGCACATGTAGACTGGTTGGGCAAACTCCCATGCACCCTCAAGGACCCTGCCGAGAGTATAGAGCTGGTCCACAGTTCCACGACCATGACGAAAACCACACCTCCTCCTGAATCCGAGGTTCGACTAACACATAAAAAAGGATCACATTTAAGGGTTTTTCAGTAGCATCTGTAATTAGCAAACATGGCCGCCGAGCAATGCGTGTAACGAGTCAATGCTGTGACTAGCTAGGTAACATGCTAAAGTTCGTTTCAAGCAAAACACGTCGCATTCCAGCACCTTTAAGTGTGCGACTCACCACGCAGCTAGCAAAGCCGATGCCCCCCAGCCGGGGGCTAATGTAGTTCCACACGCCGATGCTCCCCCGCCGGATGCGTTGTCCCACGGCAAGTTCCAGAAAGAAGAGCGGGATGCCGATCAACACCAGCAGGATGAAGTAGGGCACCAGGTACGCCCCTAGTGGCCACAATGAGACAAACAACACAGTCAAAAAAGGAAGGGAAAACATTTAAGACATTTATTCTGTTTTCATTTCATAAAACCAAGTCTTTCTGTTCACTCAATGTGCAAACAACAAAACAAAAATGACGTTCTCTTGTCTTTTAGCCCTCCAGGCTTGCTGTAGGTTGGTCACATGACGTGGAACACAGGAACAAGATGGCTGCCAAAAAGACAGGGTAGGTTTCCTCCTTTTTCAGTTCGTTATTCAATGTGAAAACACGTAAGTCGTTCCAAAAGTTGCTTGCCAATCGCCAACCAACAAAAGAAGATGTGGCAGCTCAACTATTCTTTATGTTCCTGTGGGCTGATATCATGAGGCTCTGTGGCGCAATGGATAGCGCGTTGGACTTCTAGTGACTGCTGAGGCCATTCAAAGGTTGTGGGTTCGAGTCCCACCAGAGTCGACATTTTACCATGAATTGATTAACGTGGACCCCGACTTAAACAAGTTGAAAAACTTATTCGGGTGTTACTGGTCAATTGTACAGAATATGTACTGTACTGTGCAATCTACTAATAAAAGTTTCAATCAATCAATAAAAAAAGCGAGCATGGTAATGAGGCAGCAAGTACAGAAGCGGCCATTTTGTGCTAAGTAGACTAGGGATGTCCCGATCCAGGTTTTTGCACTTCCGATCCGATACCGATACTGACCGATACCGATACTGACCGATACTGGCCTATCCGAGCATATATTAAAGTTTAAAGTTATTTAGCCTACTTAGTTGTCAGAATCATGTTGAAAAGGGTTTTAGTACTCTTGATAACAATTAGCCAGCTGAATTAGGGGAGTTTGAATAATACACAATGGGTGGTAACAAGAAACTGACCTGTTTATTCATGGATAAACACAAAATAGACGAAATTATACATGACAAACAGAAATGGCATCATTGAACTAGGGCTGGGCGATATGGCCTTTTTTTAATATTGCGATATTTTAAGGCCATGTCACGATACACCATATATATGTGGATATTTTGCCTTAGCCTTGAATGAACACTTGATGCATATAATCACAGCAGTATGATGATTCTATGTGTCTACATTAAAACATTCTTCTTCATACTGCATTAATATATACTACTTTTAAACTTTCATGCAGAGAAGGAAAACACAACAAAAAAAAAATCACTATTTTCTCCATACGGTGTTGATCTGGAAATGTTTGCCTCGGCATTTTGATGGTGTGGGCATGTGGCACCGAATGGAGATAAGCGTCTCGACAGACGTTACAATATTTGAACAATGATGACGAAAACTGTTTTCTCTGTCGAAAATTGTTATGCGCTTATTTTTTTATTTGATTTTGTACGTGGCATAGATTTGCCTTGCGCATTTGCACAGGCACGCACCTTAGAGGGAGCGTTGCTAGGATGGCTGCGCTAGCATCACAGCTAACGTTAGCCATGCTGCTACCTCTCTGCTGGGAGAGGATGTATACGTATGTGACGTATGTCGTGACAGTATGTGACGTATGACGTGACAGTATGTGACGTGTGTAAGAAGGTGCGCTTGCTGTCTGTGAGAGGAAGACACAGGAAAGAGTGAAAAGAGCCTGTCGTGTAATGCCAGCAGCTAAAAGCAACTGCGTGAGAATCCACAGACCTGTGGATGTGTTGAAGGTGTGCTGGAAAATGCGGAATGGAAATTAGGAAGCAGCAGAAAAGTGGAATGTATTATTTAAATCGGTGCGTTGGAAAACACGGACCGGAGCTTTTTTAAAAACTGGATCTGGATCGGCATTTTCCCATGCCTTGCCGATACGCATTTTTTGGCAAATATCGGCGGCCGATCCGATCCAAATATCGGATCGGGACATCCCTAAAGTAGACATGACTGGTCGACGACAAGTGTTTGTCGAAATTTAACAGAAATAAAAATATTACTAAAATTTAAAGATGTCCGATAATATCGGACTGCCAATATTATCGGCCGATAAATGCTTTAAAATGTGATATCGTAAATGATCCGTATCGGTTTCAAAAAGTAAAATGTATGACTTTTTAAAACGATCCTGTACGGAGTGGTACACGGATGTAGGGAGAAGTACAGAGCGCCAATAAACCTTAAAGGCACTGTCTTTGCGGGCCGGCTCAATCGCATAATATCTACGGCTTATCACACACACAAGTGAATGCAAAGTACTTGGTCAACAGCCATACAGGTCACACTGAGGGTGGCCGTATAAACAACTTTAACACTGTTACAAATATGCGCCACACTGTGAACCCACACCAAACAAGAATGACAAACACATTTCGGGAGAACATCCGCACCGTAACACAACATAAACACAACAGAACCCCTTGCAGCACTAACTCTTCCGGGACGCTACATTATAATAATAAATAATAACAAATAATAATGGATTAGATTTTATATTGCGCTTTTTCTATTATTAGATACTCAAAGTGCTCACAGAGAAGTGGGAACCCATCATTCATTCACACCTGGTGGTGGTAAGCTACATTTGTATCTACAGCTGCCCTGGGGTGGACTGACCGAAGCGAGGCTGCCAGTTTGCGCCTACGGCCCCTCCGACCACCACCTATCATTCATTCATCACTCATTCACCAGTGTGAGCAACACCGGGGGCAAGGGTGAAGTGTCCTGCCCAAGGACACAACGGCAGCGATTTGGATGTCAAGAGGCGGGGAGCGAACCTGCAACCCTCAGATTTCTGGCACGGATGCTCTATCCACTATGCCATACCGCCCCATTCATTGAATTTAAAAAGATAATACTAACCGTCGGGAGTTTTACGGCGGTTATCATTAGTAACGTTTATCGTAAGAATTGTTTCTGTAAGCTAATGACCCACGCTCTGTCCATGCTTCTCTGCTCTCGCCACATCACATACAACTGTTTCGTAAACAAAACCCAGTTTGATGCTAGTTTCTCCAATAATCATCAAGTTATAAGCAAAATAAACAATTCTTTGTTAGGGTTTACTGATGACCAGTAAACCAGCCAACTCTAGACCCCTTACCATTCGCATTTATCCAGTATTTCATAAAATAATTTTACAATAACGTGCCACTCGTAGCCGATATCATCTAAGGCGTGGAAATAAGCCTTAGATTTATATAGCACTTTTCTCTAGAGACTTAAATTACTATACATGTTGTAACAAGTATGGCTCCCCTCAATTTTGGTGTATGTTAAAGGTCTAAGTCATTAAAGTGTGAAAAATAAGTCATATATTAATATATTTTTTAAATTTCAACACTTAAATATCTATAGAGCCACTTCAAATTCATCCGTTGTCATAAAGTTTTTTTTCTTCTTCATGTTTTATGCCTTTTTTTGTCAAAGAAAACTTGTTTTTTTTATGGCAAAAACACAAAATATGCAATATTTTCCACAAAACATTTGTCAAAATGGAATATTTGATGTAAAGTAATTGGAGAATTAAATAAGTAAATAATTCATAACAACATTGCTTTTGATTCATTTTTTTTTTTTGGCACAATGACCGTAAAAAGGTTCAAAAGGCCCCCACTCATAAAAGTGTTGAAAATATATGTTATTTTTACTTTCAACGCTTAAATCTCTAGATCAACTTCAGATCTATCGTCGATTATAAGTTTGCATTATTATTTTTTTAAATAAAGACAGTTTTAAAGAAAAGTTTTGTGTTATTAGAGTCAATATTGTAACATTTTTCTTGTTACATTACACCTGTTTGCTCTTTTATTCCACCTCTTATGGTTTTTATTTTTACAATGTCCAACGGGCCGTTAAAAAATAAGCGGTGGGCCGCAACTAGACAGCAAATTCAATGCAGGAAGTAGCTTTTCACAGATAAAAGCAACAACCAACACCAGACTAAAATCTTGATATAAAATAGAAGGAAGTAACATCAGACAGCAAACAACATACAGGCTAACTAAACACACACTTACACACACTCCTATTACTACTACTTTGATGGAATAATCAACAACAAATAAATGATTAGAGTGACAATAATTACTTTTAAAAAGTAATGAATTACAGATATGTGTTACTTTAACAAAAAAGTAATTTAATTACTAACAGAATGACTCTTTAGTACATGTAAATAATTACTCCGGAAAGTAAATAATGCGCAACTTAAAAAATATATATATATCAAATATGTGGCATTTACAACTGAGGGACGTTTCATGAGAGCAGAGTGTGTGTGTGCGCCTTTAAAAGGCAGTGCCTGTTGCCGTGTGACGTCAGAGTAGCCTTTTAGCATAGCTTTGTTTGTTAGCTTAGCAGTGGCAATGAAATTAGTAATGAACTAAGAGTAGAGTAGAGTATAAAAAAAGTCAAGTACGGGTAGAGTATACGGGTAGAGTATACAACGTGCTGCTCTTCTCTAGAATGAAAGTTTCTCGGTAGATAATGAAAACCTACGACAGCATGTAATAGTGTTGCAATAAAAAGGTCTTTTTTGACTCAGTCACAAAAAAAAAGTGACATTACCTGTCAAACGGTGGTACTGTGAAAGGGGCAACCCCACAAAGATGTGTTGGAGAAAATGCACTTCCTGCATTTGCATACTGCCAACTGACGGAAACTCAGGCGAATAGCAGAAATGACTAAACGTAAACGCTCCTACACACTAGTTCTGTGCGATATACACAAAAATATAGGTCATTTCATATTTCGATAACGATACATATCACGATTAGGGATGTAACGATATGAAGATTTCATTTTACGGTTATGGTGACCAAAATTATCAAGTATCTCATTGTTGGATGTGCTTAAAAAGTACTTATTACACACTTAAATTTAATAAACTAAATAGACAATATACTTTCTTGGCAGAATTAATATGGTTCTGGTTTCTGAAGAGCTGTATTATTTCTATTTGGGTGTTTAAATATGTTTATATTCTTAAGTTTTAATTTGTAAAAGTTTAATGTGCACAACTGAATATCTTAGTTGCTCAGACAGTAATGTGTTTATATACATTTATATTGTGGTAGGTCGTTTCTTAATGGGGAAAAACGTTAACGTAAACTTATTTATGTTAGCATTTAAGCTAGCTAGCGAGCAAGCGCTAACAGGCTTTTCCAGTAAATGAGCAGTGTATCAAAGTTTGGTTTACAATCAAGGTTTTATGATGATTTTAATTCAAAACGGTAATAATACTAACCGTCGGGAGTTTTTATCGCGGTTTATCAATATGCCGTTTATCGCAGGTGTGTCCAAACTATGTCACGCGGGCCGAGTGCGGACCACCAACGACTTCATATTAGCCTGTGAAACGTCATGAGTTTAAAATAAGGAATCTAACCTGCAGGGAGATTGCTTTCATTTTAAAAAGACTGCCTTTGATGCTGCCATTTTGTCACATACTTTTAATTGTGCTCTAAATGGAACGACGGGCAGCATTTACTTTTATGACCCAATGCAAACAACCTTCCCTAGTCATGGTGCAAAAAATGTCAACACACGTGGTCAATGAACTTTGTAGATATTATAAAAAATGTCCATGCACTATAAATGTTTTTTCTAAATTACACCAATTCTAAATCCATTACAATGCATGATGGGAAAAATGCAAAACACTCTCCACACGTATCCATGTTTAGCGCATTTTAGTTGCTTGATATGTCTGATTGATTACAAAACTTTAAAGAGGTTTAATCATTTAATAAAGTCAAATGCAAATAAGGCACAGAAAAGCAAAATCCAATACTTCTTGTTTCTAAAGTAAATCTGTACAGCAGATATAGATCATCTACATCAACAATAGGATTTGCAAAAGGACAGATTGAAAAAAATAAAAAATACATTTTTGATTTTAATTGTTACAAATAAGAAATCGCGATTAATCTAAAAATCGATTTTTGGCTTTGCTTGTTATTTATTCGTTACAAATGAATATCCGGTTGTTCTTTAAAATTATATTTAAAAATAAAAAAATAAAAAATACAAATAATATATTTTGTTTTATTTAATTATGTATTTTTTGTCTTTTTTTTTTTTTTTAGTTCTGTGGCATCGCTTGGATAGAAAACAACAAATAGTTATTTTGACATTCAGGGCAGACTATAGATGTATGATTTAAGCAAATATGATGTAATAGATGATGCTGGACGTCAACAGAAAAAAATATATATAATACAATTATATTTAAAGCTGTTCAAATTAATGATTTTTTTTTTTTTTTTATCAATATCAATCAAAATAAGTGTTATTATAACTTTTGCCATAATCGTGCAGCTCTACCACGCACTACCGCTAAAGTAACTTGGCCTTTTTTAACGATGTGACTCAACGTGGCACCTTCCGTCACACGTGTCTTGTACACAATTGTTCATGTTTGTTTATTCGTGCTGTCACCCCCCTAGGTGTGTTTGCTGTTTTAACAACGACATCATCTTATTTTAGATCATTCCGGGGAGAGGCCTCAAACGTCCACTGCCTGTGGTCTCATTGTCTTTACAAACGGTCGCAAAAACAAACACTCCTATTAGCGCCTTTTATCTACAGCAGAAACGGTCCTTTGTACACAATAATTCTGGTGTATCCACAAACATGTACTGTACATTGTTTTCTTAAAGAAACATCGCTAAAGGAGAGATTATATTAATAGATACAAATATAAACATGACTCCAGTGGTGGTCTGCTCAGGTCCCAGACGTGTCATTTTAATCCAATTACACTTGAACACAGCAGGGAGACCAGAGCCGTTTCAAACAGGCTTTCCTGACTCATACAAGCGACGTGACTCACTACATGGGTGTGTAAAATACTGGAAATCCGACTGTACACTCGCAGAAAGTCAGAAGGAAAAAAACCTCACAGCTTTGCATCATTTCGAGGTCATTTTTTACCGGCCTTACATGTCCTAGCCCACTAAAAAGCGAAACTTTGAATTTGTTATTTTTAAGCAAGGACATCTACTGAAGTTATGCTCAACCATCAAATTAAATTGAGTTGGAAGAATATGTAATTATAATTATGTAATTGTTATGCTTTCGGTTACCCGCAAAAATTGGGGTTACTAGCTTCTAGTTATCTTAGGGAATGTCACAGTGAACCCCGTAAAAGCTGATCAAAACATCTGGTCCTAAAGGGGAACATTATCACAATTTCAGAATGGTTAAAACCATTAAAAATCAGTTCCCAGTGGCTTATTATATTTTTCGAAGTTTTTTTCAAAATGTTACCCATCACGCAATATCCCTAAAAAAAGCTTCAAAGTGCCTGATTTTAACCATCGTTATAAACACCCGTCCATTTTTCTGTGACGTCACATAGTGAAGCCAACACAAACAAACATGGCGGAAAGAACAGCAAGCTATAGCGACATTAGCTCGGATTCAGACTCGGATTTCAGCGGCTTAAGCGATTCAACAGATTACGAATGTATTGAAACGGATAGTTGTAGTGTGGAGGCAGGTAGCGAAAACGAAATTGAAGAAGAAACTGAAGCTATTGAGCCATATCGGTTTGAACCGTATGCAAGCGAAACCGACGAAAACGACACGAGAGCCAGCGACACGGGAGAAAGCGAGGACGAATTTGGCGATCGCCTTCTAACCAACGATTGGTATGTGTTTGTTTGGCATTAAAGGAAACTAACAACTATGAATTAGGTTTACAGCATATGAAATACATTTGGCAACAACATGCACTTTGAGAGTGCAGACAGCCCAATTTTCATCAATTAATATATTCTGTAGACATACCCTCATCCGCGCTCTTTTCCTGAAAGCTGATCTGTCCAGTTTTGGAGTTGATGTCAGCAGGCCAGGGAAGCTAGGGTCGATAAGGGGTTTAGCTCGCTCGTCTGCGGGAACAAACTGCCGCCATTGCTTGCCGTGCTACCGAGGTCCTTTGTCTTTGAATTGCTCACACACTCCGGCAGATTCAATGGGGGTCTGGCATCAAATTTCTTTGACTTAATCGTTGGAAATGCATCTGATTTGAGTGTCGCAGGATATCCACACATTCTTGCCATCTCTGTCGTAGCATAGCTTTCGTCGGTAAAGTGTGCGGAACAAACGTCCAATTTCTTGCCACTTTCGCATCGTTGGGCCACTGGTGCAACTTGAATCCGTCCCTGTTCGTGTTGTTACACCCTCCGACAACACACCTACGAGGCATGATGTCTCCAAGGTACGGAAAACAGTCGAAAAAAACGGAAAATAACAGAGCTGATTTGACTCGGTGTTTGAGAAAATGGCGGATTGCTTCCCGATGTGACGCCACGTTGTGACGTCATCGCTCCGAGAGCGTTTAATTCGCCAAAATTCACCCATTTAGAGTTCGGAAATCGGTTAAAAAAATATATGGTCTTTTTTCTGCAACATCAAGGTATATATTGACGCTTACATAGGTCTGGTGATAATGTTCCCCTTTAATCGCAAGAATTAGTTCATAGCTAGAGGTGGACATAACATTTTTGTTTTCAAAAAGGTGGATGATATTAGCTGAATTAAAGAGCTAAATCATCAAAAGCATGACGGAGCGTGTAGCTAGCTCGCTAACTAGGTGAAGCAACTGGAGCGTAGCAGTGCTAGTCTGCACCATACTGAAGCAGTGTAAGTCCCTAACGCCAGCCAAGATTGTTAAAATAATATCCAAACGACGGACATGTATCCATGAGAATATGAAGAAGCTGCTGATGGTGTGTTTGAGAAGCAGCTGGAAGGAGATACCGTAGAAGTCCACACTCAAAGGTAAATACTGTACACTATTTTTACATGACTGTACTTAAACTACTGTAGTTTGTACATTTTTATAGAATTGTTTTTCTTACAATATTATTATCTAAAAGTTTGTTTTTCTTTTTAAAAAAGCAGGTTAAAATCTTAGTTTTTAAAGTGACAAACACCAATTAAATTGATTTTACATAATTTTAAGGAGTGACAAGAACACATGCTGTAGGTGGAATAATATGTACTGTAGGTGGAAGAATATGTACTGTAGGTGGAAGAATATGTACTGTAGGCGGAAGAATACGTACTGTAGGCGGAAGAATACGTACTGTAGGCGGAAGAATACGTACTGTAGGCGGAAGAATACGTACTGTAGGTGGAAGAATACGTACTGTAGATGGAAGAATATGTACTGTGGGTGGAAGAATATGTACTGTAGGTGGAAGATTACGTACTGTAGGTGGAAGATTACGTACTGTAGGTGGAAGAATATGTACTGTAGGTGGAAGAATACGTACTGTAGGTGGAAGAATATGTACTGTAGGTGGAAGTATACGTACTGTAGGTGGAAGATTACGTACTGTAGGTGGAAGATTATGTACTGTAGGTGGAAGAATATGTACTGTAGGTAGAAGAATACGTACTGTAGATGGAAGAATATGTACTGTAGGTGGAAGATTACGTACTGTAGGTGGAAGATTACGTACTGTAGGTGGAAGAATATGTACTGTAGGTAGAAGAATACGTACTGTAGATGGAAGAATATGTACTGTGGGTGGAAGAATATGTACTGTAGGTGGAAGATTACGTACTGTAGGTGGAAGAATACGGACTGTAGGTGGAAAAATATGTACTGTAGGCGGAAAAATACGTACTGTAGGTGGAAGAATATGTACTGTAGGTGGAAGAATGCGTACTGTAGGTGGAAGAAAACGTACTGTAGGTGGAATAATACGTACTGTCGGTGGAAGAATACGTACTGTAGGTGGAAGAATACGTACTGTAGGTAAAAGTATACGTACTGTAGGTGGAATTATACGCACTGTAAGTAAAAGTATACGTACTGTAGGTGGAAGAATACGTACTGTAGGTGGAAGTATACGTACGTACTGTAGGTGGAAGAATACGTACTGTAGGTGGAAGAATACGTACTGTAGGTGGAAGTATACGTACGTACTGTAGGCGTAAGAATACGTACTGCAGGTGGAAGAATGCGTACTGTAGGTGGAAGAATACGTACTGTAGGTGGAAGAATACGTACTGTAGGTGGAAAAATATGTACTGTAGGCGTAAGAATACATACTGCAGGTGGAAGAATGCGTACTGTAGGTGGAAGAATGCGTACTGTCGGTGGAAGAATATGTACTGTCGGTGGAATAATACGTGTTGTCGGTGGAAGTATAGGTACTGTAGGTGGAAGAATACGTACTGTAGGTGGAAGAATATGTACTGTAGGTGGAAGAATACGTACTGTCGGTGGAAGAATACGTACTGTAGGTGGAAGAATATGTACTGAAGGTGGAAGTTTACGTACTGTAGGTGGAAGAATACGTACTGTAGGTGGAAGTATACGCACTGTAGGTAAAAGTATACGTACTGTAGGTGGAAGAATACGTACTGTAGGTGGAAGAATACGTACTGTAGGTGGAAGTATACGTACGTACTGTAGGTGGAAGAATACGTACTGTAGGTGGAAGTATACGTACGTACTGTAGGCGTAAGAATACGTACTGCAGGTGGAAGAATGCGTACTGTAGGTGGAAGAATACGTACTGTAGGTGGAAGAATACGTACTGTAGGTGGAAAAATATGTACTGTAGGCGTAAGAATACGTACTGCAGGTGGAAGACTGCGTACTGTAGGTGGAAGAATGCGTACTGTCGGTGGAATAATACGTGTTGTCGGTGGAAGTATAGGTACTGTAGGTGGAAGAATACGTACTGTAGGTGGAAGAATGCGTTCTGTCGATGGAAGAATACGTACTGTAGGTGGAAGAATATGTACTGTAGGTGAAATAATACGTGTTGTCGGTGGAAGTATAGGTACTGTAGGTGGAAGAATACGTACTGTAGGTGGAAGAATATGTACTGTAGGTGGAAGAATACGTACTGTCGGTGGAAGAATATGTACTGTAGGTGAAAGTATACGTACGTACTGTAGGTGGAAGAATATGTACTGTAGGTGGAAGAATACGTACTGTAGGTGGAAGTATACGTACTGTAGGTGGAAGTATACGTACGTACCGTAGGTGGAAGAATATGTACTGTCGGTGGAAGTATACGTACGTACTGTAGGTGGAAGTATACGTACTGTAGGTAAAAGTATACGTACTGTAGGTGGAAGAATACGTACTGTAGGTGGAAGAATATGTACTGTCGGTTGAATAATATGTACTGTATGTGGAAGAATATGTACTGTAAGTGGAAGTATACGTACGTACTGTAGGTGGAAGAATATGTACTGTAGGTGGAAGAATACGTACTGTAGGTAGAAGTATACGTACTGTAGGTGGAAGTATACGTACTGTCGGTGGAAGAATGCGTACTGTAGGTGGAAGAATATGTACTGTAGGTGGAAGTATACGAACGTACTGTAGGTGGAAGTATACGAACGTACTGTAGGTGGAAGAATATGTACTGTAGGTGGAAGTATACGTACTGTAGGTAAAAGTATACGTACTGTAGGTGGAAGAATACGTACTGTAGGTAAAAGTATACGTACTGTAGGTGGAAGAATACGTACTGTAGGTAAAAGTATACGTACTGTAGGTGGAAGAATACGTACTGTAGGTGGAAGAATATGTACTGTAGGTGGAAGAATATGTACTGTAGGTGGAAGTATACATACTGTAGGTGGAAGAATACATACTGTAGGTGGAAGAATATGTACTGTAGGTGGAAGAATATGTACTGTAGGTGGAAGAATATGTACTGTAGGTGGAAGTATACATACTGTAGGTGGAAGAATACCTACTGTAGGTGGAAAAAAGTGTAGTTGTGTCTACACTAAACAAGGACAACGTCACTTATGTTCTTTCTTAGTTCACATTTCCCCCTTCATGATGTTGCCCACGTGAGCGTCAGACCATTGGTATCAAAGAAACAGGAAGTGAAAGGTTCAGACGGCGGAGTGTGTTGTCATCATGGAAGATAAGAATGCTATCTTTCAACAATGCACCTGTGAAATGGACAGTGGCAACTAAGCAGCATAGCGGTCTCATTATTGGCACTAGCAGTGTTCTTCTTTTCATCTTTTTAAGAGTGTACTCACCTCCCCCGTTCTTCTGGCACAGGTAGGGGAACCTCCAGACGTTGCCGAGGCCTACAGAGAAGCCCACCTGGGCCAGGATGTACTGGAGCTTGCTGTTCCAGGCCGGGCGCTCCTCCTCCTCGCCGTCCGAGCCGCCCTCCTCCACGTCGCAGTCCTTGCCCTCGCCGTCATGGCCGCCGACGATCAGCGAGCTCTTCTTGAAGGAATCGTCGCAGGCGTCCTCGTTGGAAAGAAGGTCTCTGGCCGACTCGGTGACATCGTCGTCAAGCTCTCTCTTGACGGCCTTGCTGTTTTTGGGCATTTGATAAAGCAAACGGGGGCCGGGGGTGGAATGTCCTCTTGGGCGTGGTCGGGGGGCAGGCGGAAAAAGTCCCACTTTGGTCGTGGCAAAACTTGCAACGATGACTTTTGGTTTCGGAATCCGTCGGAGGTGGGCGTGTCTGGAGACGTTTTTATTTCCTCATTATCACCGGGAGGTCTGCGGGGCACAAGTGAAGCAGGCACAATTTAAGGCGAGCACGCGAGAAAGTCACATGATTGTCATAATAGTTGCGTTTGAGAGGAAAACGAGCGGCGTGGGAACATCAGCTGGGGATGGAGGCTACGGTATCGTGTTTCCTCCTGAATAAATGATGGAGGACAAGAATCGCATGCAAACCCAAACACTCCTTCTGCATGGACAACTCATTAGGTACACACGGCAAATGTAAACAATGCTCACTTTTGACCGAGTAGTCTGGAGTAATGTTATTTTTGTACTTAGGTCTGGGCGATATGGCTGAAAAAGTTTTTTTTTTTCCAGTTAATATCGATAATTATTGATTTAAAAAAAAAACATAAGGACAGGGAGAAACATTTTTATTTCAAATGTAACCCTCCTCTGATTATAATCCCTTTGGCAGAAATTAATTGTCAACACAAGCATGGAAAACACTCAAATTATGTCAACAAAATAGTAAAATCACATTGAACACTTAACAATAGCTATTAAAATATAAATAATATGTAAGAAATGTTTAATAAAGTGTCAGAAAATAGTGCAAAGTGTGAAAATGTAAACATAGAGAAACCTGAGAAGAACTATTTTCTGCAGGTTTAGTGCCAGGAAGTTACAGCTGTGCTCTAAAGGGTGAGCACGGCGAAGGTGGTCTTGGTGGGGACGAGCGCTTTGCATCATTTACAGTCCACATTAGACTGAAAATGGTCCCTTTTAAAAAAAAAAAAAGGACCTTACTGTCGAGGTGACTGTTCCTCTTTGAGCCACAATTTCTTCATTTTGAAAGAATCAAAGACAACAAAATGGCGCAACCAAACTTGATAGTTGATACTAGGGTTGGGCAATAAAACAATTTGAATGTATATGGCGACAGACGTGTATTTGATATCAATAAGAAAAAAGCGTACGATAAAACAGTAGATTTTTTAAATTTCTTTTTGTTATAAGAAACAGGAAGTATGGAAGCAAGGTAGGTTGCATGATCAAAAGCACTCGCTCTCTGGTTACCGAGCAACGCAGGAAGTGATCAGTCGCCGTGACACGCTAACAGCCAATCAGGTAACAGTATCAACTATCACATTTGGTTGTCTGGCTTTTGATTCTTTGCATGGAGTGAGAAGAGAAACTCAAAATGAGGAAATTGTAGATCAAAGAGGAAAAGTCACCTGGACAGTATGACACTTTTTTGTATTTTTATTTTTTTTTTAACACAAACTATAGTCAGATGAATGTGGTCTGTAAATGATGCGAGGCGCTCGTCCCCATTAAGACCGCTAATATCGCGCTCACCCTTTAGAGCACAGCCATAACTTCTTGGCAGTAAACTTACAAGTTTTCATTTATTCATCCTCTGCTTTAAAAACGTAACCTCGATTCTGACTTCCTGCTAAACTGGTGTCACACCTCCCCTTTATCTCTAAAATCCCTAAAAAAAATTGTTTCACAACAGCTAATTGATGCTTTTAATCTAGAGAACCATTTCAGTCAGGTTTCATTTTCACACTTTGCACTCTTTTCTTACACTTTATTAAACATTTCTTACATATTCCTTATTCTTGCACCTTCATTTTAAGAGCTTATTGTTCAGTGTTCAATGTGATTTTACAATTTTGTTGATATTTTTTTGAGTGTTTTCCATGCTTGTGCTGAGGTATTATAATCAGAGGAAGGTTACATTCCAAATAAAAATGTTTACATTTCTTTTTTTTTTTTCCTGGTCCTTATTTTTGATAAGGCATAAAACCTATCAATAATAATCGATATTGATTGATAAAAACACACTTATTTTGGGATATAAAATTACCTATACGGTGAATATATAACTAGCCCCCTTTGCTGGCATCCACTGCACTTTTATCGTTTTATTAACCCTCAGTCGCCTTTTTGGCTTAAAACATAACTGTGCGTTCAAGATGGCCACAGCTTGACCCTGGAACAGACCATTTCCATTTCCGTGGCTTTTATCGGAACAAATCGGGGGTTGACCAACCAATGTTCCGAGTTTCCTCTGCATTATTTAAACCAAGATATCGTGATCACAATATGCAGGCGACAGCGGGAGGCAGAGTGTAGGTAAAAAGGAGTCTAATGCTTAAACCAAAAATAAACAAAGGGCATTAAAGCTTAGGGATGGCTATGTAGAACGAAACTAAAACTGAACTGGCTACAAAGTAAACAAAAACAGAATGCTGGACGACAGCAAAAACTTACAGCGTGTGGAGCAGAGACGGTGTGCACAAAGTACGTTACACGCTCACGTACAAACACGTACATGACATGACAACAATGTCCACAAAAAAAAAGATAGCAACAACTTAAATAGTCTTGATTGCTAAAACAAAGCTGTTGCGGAAAGGAACACATGAAACTGCAACATAACCAAAACACTACACACAGGAAAACACCAAAAAACTCAAATTAAGTCACGGCTTGGTGATGCATTGTTGGTTATGGTTTAAAGTCATATCCAACAATTGCGACAACAACTTTTTATCTTTTCATTTTTTAATGATTTTTGCTGGTGGTGTGCCTCTGGATTTTTTCAAAACAAAAAAAAATGCGCCTAGGCCGGAAAAAAGGTTGAAAAACACTGGTTGCATTTGAAATAAAAATGTTTACATTCCATAGATAGATAGATAGTAATTTATTGATTCCTTCAGGAGAGTTCTCTCAGGAAAAATACACAGTAATCCATGCAATCCATAAACGGTAACCAATTCTCCTGCTCCTTATTTTTGGTAAGTCATAAAAAATATTGATAATTATAGACTTAGACTTCCTTTTTTATCGTCATTCAAATTGGAACTTTACAGTGGACGAAGTGGCTGGGGAGAGGGAAGTCTGGGCTTCCCTGCTTAGGCTGCTGCCCCCGCGACCCAACCTTGAATAAGCGGATAATAATTATAGACTTAAGACTTCCTTTTTTATCGTCATTCAAATTTGAACTTTACAGCGGACAAAGTGGCTGGGGAGAGGGAAGTCTGGGCTTCCCTGCTTAGGCTGCTGCCCCCGCGACCCGACCTCGGATAAGCGGAAGAAAATGGATGGATGGAGTACAGATAAGAACAACATTTTGGTGCATTAGCTCATGGTAGTGCATGATAAAAGAGCAATAAGGTGCAGATATAAATACCGTATTTTTCGGATTATAAGTCACAGTTTTTTTCATAGTTGCAACTTATACTCAGGAGCGACTTATGTGTGAAATTATTAACACATTACCGTAAAATATCAATCAATATTATTTATCTCATTCACGTAAGAGACTAGACGTATAAGATTTCATGGGATTTAGCGATTAGGAGTGACAGATTGTTTGGTAAACGTACAGCATGGTCTATATGTTATAGTTATTTGAATTACTCTTACCATAATATGTTACGTTAACATACCAGGCACGTTCTCAGTTGGTTATTTATGCCTCATATATCAGCCTGTTGTTCACTATTCTTATCACTATTTATTTATTTAAATTGCCTTGCAAATGTCTATTCTTGGTGTTGGGTTTTATCAAATAAATTTCCCCCCAAAAAATGCAATTTATACTCCAGTGCGATTTATATATGTTTTTTTCCTTCTTTATTATGCATTTTCGGCCGGGGCGACTTATACTCTGGAGCGACTTATACTCCAAAAAATACGGTAAATAGATTGCTATATAGATAAATATATTGCACTTTTGCCTATGCATCCACGTTTATGGATGTATGTTATATTGTCTTTATATTCCAGCAAGTTAATCCATTTTCAGCAACATTGACTGCCATGAAACAGTTAATTCGGGATATAAAATTACCTATACGGTGAATATTTAACTGGCATCCACTGCACTTTTATCGTTTTATTAACCCAGAGTCGCCTTTTTACATGTATAAACGTGGAAGTGTGGCTTAAAACATAGCTGGCCATAGCTGGACCCTGGAACAGACCACTTCTTTTCACAAATCAGGTGTTGACCGATACATTTTTTTGAGTTTCCTCTGCATTATTAGAACAAGATATCGTGGCTATGGTGAGTGGGTGACGGGAAAGATCAAAGGGCGGGGACCGCACCACGCGGCGGGTAAAGATGCGCAACATCTTCCATCTTGGCCTTCACCTCAACGCCCTATTTTCTCCCCCCCTCCCTCATCATTCCTGCGGTGCACAACAGAACCACTCCGCGCCTTCCTCGGCATGAGGATTATGTGATTAGTAGATATTATTGTACATATTTACAGCGCACATAAGTGGCCGCCGTGCCGCGGAACGTGGAGAAGGCGTGTTTAATATTATCATTATACGGGAAAATCATTTTTAAAATCATACATTGCGTAAACGGTGATGGATAACGGCAATATTTTTAAAACGTGCCTTTATAGGAGCACCCCCATTGTCTATTTAAAGACACGAACATCCTCCCGGGCGTCATGGCGTCCATGTGATATTTCATCATTCTCATCATTCTCCTCATCACGCGCCTTGGTACCCCGGTCTCACTGCGCACGCGCGCGTACACACACACACGCACACACACACACACACATACTATACGGAGATGCTTTTAAAACTCACCTGTGTGTGAAAAGCGATGGTCGCGGGTGAAGATGCTGCGTCTCAAGGAATGAAATTGTGTGCCGTCATGCATGGGGGGGACATGTTCGTAGCTGACACGCTGCCGGTCGGTGTGTGAATCTCCGGGCTTTCCGTTCAGACCCGCTCGTTTCCCCCCTCCCGCCTCCCCTGCCAGCCGCCCGGAAGAGCGCACCTCCCGCGGGGGTGTTCCCGCCGGAAACACACGGCGTACAACTGTCGTCTCTCCCGTCATTGGTCACATTTTCATCCCACATTTACTTAAAAAACACTGCTATAATACGAATACTTGTATTCACGCGTAGTTTTGTGGAATATTTACTGTGTTTTTTCGCGTCTTGCTCGCTGTGACCCCCCCCCTTCCGTGTGTGCACTTGGTACGGTCCACTACTAGCTTGTCTTCATGGAAAGGGGCGGGGTCTGATGAAGGCAATGTGGCTCTGTTTGGAAACCAAACCTGCTTTGTCTCCTAATTAAATAATGTAAATATATTACTTTTTTTTTTTTTTCCCAAGAAAGTACAGTCTCTACCGTGTAGACAATGTAGTTGTTGTACACTCATTCATACCATAAATAGACCACGTGACCTGCACTACGGCTGCCGTTACATACAGTTTTTTTTTTCTTTGATCTTCTTTAAAGTCATATGTTCGTTGGTACACTTTTCATCTCATTTAGTACACTGAAACATTTTGTACTATACACTAATGGTACTACTACACACTAATGGTAGTAATACACACTAAATGTGTATTAGGTGTAAAGTGTAAAAAAAAGGGCATCTCCATCCTCCTTCAAAACCGCACTAAAAGAACAGCCGCAGGCAACTTCAACCCTAAACTAACACCCTTCCCGGATTGTTAATAATCAAATACAAATAATCAAATGTAGATACTTTTTCTTTTCTTTTCTGATCTTCTCTCTAGCTACTTGCTGTACATATCCTACCAAGTCAGTCCTACACTGTTTCAATGGCCATTTCTCTGATGATGCAATTGTTGATGACTGTAGTGCCGATATCAACCAAACCTAACCCCCCACCGTCCCCCACTCCCCTACACATCCCATACCCCGGATTGTAAATAATTCAATGTATATACTCTGATGACTGTATTATGATGATAGTATATATCTGATAGTATATAAATGTATCATGAATCAATTTAAGTGGACCCCGACTTAAACGAGTTGAAAAACTTGTTCGGGTGTTACCATTTAGTGGTCAATTGTACGGAATATGTACTTCACTGTGCAATCTACTAATAAAAGTCTCAGTCAATCAATCAAAGGTAATAATACACACCTATGGTATTACTATAGTTATACACACTAATGGTAGCAATGTACACTAATGGTACTAAAACACACTAATGGTAGTAATACACACTATAGGTAGTAATACACACTAATGGTATTACTATAGTAATACACACTAATAGTAGTAATACACATTAATGGTAGCGATACTCACTAATGGTAGCAATTTACACTAATGGTTGCAATATACACTAATGGTGTTAATATACACTAATGGTAATAATACACACTATTGGTAGCAATATACCCTAATGCAGTGGTTCTTAACCTTGTTGGAGGTACCGAACCCCACCAGTTTCATATGCGCATTCACCGAACCCTTTTTTAGTGAAAAATAAAATGTTTTGTTTTTTTTCAAATTCAAGTCAAAGTTATATGTTTTTGGTAACATTTTAGTATGGGGAACATCAGGGGCGTCACTAGCTTTTAAGGACGGGGGGGGAACGTAGCGCACGAGCACAAAACTTCACAAACGGCTAACAAAGACTTCGAAATTATTCATTGTTATTATTATTATTGCACGGGACGAAATGAAATGCTCCCCGGGACGATGGCTTTAACCATTTTTTTTCTTTTTCTTTTTATGTATTTATTAATTTGACATTTTATATTAAATGTCTTGGTTTTTCCTCCCTCTGAAAATCCTATGAAATAACAAGCCATCCTATAATACACCAGCTATTAATGTAACAATACAATAAAACAAATATATTTAATGATGGGGTTTTTTCATTATTTTATGTATATTACTTGATATAGGCCTAACAACGCCAATGGGGAACATATTCTAAGTAACAAAGACTTCATTTAGAGTTGTTTGGACACTAGGGGAACATATTCTAAGTAATAAAGACTTAATTTAGAGTTATTTGGTTAGGGTTAGGGTCAGGGTTAGAGGGTTAGGGTTATAATAAGGCCATGCCGAATAAGGCATTAATAAGTACTTAATAATGACTAGTTAAGAGCCAATATGTTACTAATTTGCAACTAATTAATGGTGAATATGTTCCCCATACTAAAGTGTTACCATGTTTTTTTACTGGTGCATAAAATGAACTGCTAATGAACATCACCATGTTCAAACAACAAAACCAACACAGTGCATAAACTCACAACAAATGACACACCTGCAAACCAGTCAGCTGTTGCCGTATCTGTAATACACCGATAGGGAGAAGTTTGTATTCACACGATGAGTCGGGTGTGGCTTGACCTCCGCCGAACCCCTGAGGCCGACTCACCGAACCCCTAGGGTTCAATCGAACCCAGGTTAAGAACCACTGCCCTAATGGTAGAAATGCACATTAACGGTAGCAATATACACTAATGGTAGTATTACACACTAATGGTAGTAATACACACTAATGGTAGTAATATAAACTAATGGTAGTAATATGGTATACCATTAGTGTGTATTACTATAGTAATATACACTAATGGTAGTAATACACACTAATGGTAGCGATGTACACTAATGGTAGTAATATACACTATAGGTAGTAATACATACCAATGGTATACCATTAGTGTGTATTACTATAGTAATACACACTGATGGTAGTAATACACACTATAGGTAGTAATACACACCAATGGTATACCATTAGTGTGTATTACTACTGATGGTAGTAATATACAATAATGGTAGTAATACACACTAATGGTAACAATACACACTATACCATACCATACCATACCATACCATACCAACTTTATTTATAAAGCCCTTTAGAAACAAGCACAGTTGAAGAACAAAGGGCTGTACACCACAAAGAAATAGAGGCAAAGGACAGACTAAAAGATAACATTTATAACAGAAAGAAAAATACAGGCCTCTCACGCCCCCTAAAGTGAATGTTTATTAATTCATCTGTTTATGTCAATTAATACACTATTGCCTCTCACGCCCCCCTAAATTGAATGTTTATTCATTCATCTGTATATGTAAAAAAAAACCGCTATTGTCTCTCACGCCCCCCCAAAGTGATTGTTTATTTATTCATCTGCATACGTCAAGAAATACACGATTGCCTCTCACGCCCCCCTAAATTGAATGTTTATTCATTCATCCATCTGTATGTATCAAGAAATACTCTATTGTCACACGCCCCCCTAAAGTGATTGTTTATACATTCATCTGTATATGTCAAAAAATACTCTATTGTCTCTCATGCCCCCCTAAATTGAATGTTTATTCATTCACCTGTATATGTCAAGAAATACACTATTTCCTCTGACGCCCCCCTAAATTTAATGTTTATTCATTCATCTGTATATGTCAAAAAATACGCTTTTGTGTCTCACGCCCCCCTAAAGTGAATGTTTATTCATTCATCTGTATATGTCAAGATATAAGCTATTACCCATTTCAATTAAAAGGATATTTTTAAAGCTCAACAAGTTTTATGCCGTTTACATTTGCATTCAAAATGTCCTCGGACATTCATACGCGCACCACTCTCATGAAACATCATTCAGATGTGTACTTTATCATGACTTTGAGCCCGGTATGAAGTTTGATCCTGAAAACGAAACATGAACTTGTTTGAAAGCCACAAATATGCTGCAGCGTCACCACCCGGCTGGGCAAGAGCAATATTAGATGGCGTATCGGCCGTTTACTTTGGCTTTGTCACAAAAAAGGGAGTGCTGTCAAGGCGTGGACGTGTCAGGAGACAATAAAATAGAAAATGAAAGTGCTTGACGAGTGAAATTAAGTTTTTAGGGTTTGACGTGTTCCGCATAATTTCCTTCATCTCACTTATTATTTATCATGACGTGGGTGATACTCCAAGTTTTGGTATCGATCCGATACCAAGTAAATTTGTGGGTACGCATCTCGTTATTTGATTCGAGTTAATTCATCGATTGAATCAAATTCATTAAAACAGACCAGAGCTTTTCAGTTATTTATTTTTTTCAGGAGGGGGGTTGATATGGCCTTACTCCTCACACTTTACCTGACACACGAAACGTGACAAATCTGGGGCGTGCACTATCCAATTTAGCAGTGGGGTGTTGAATATCTTAAAATGTGTTTTGTGGCAATTCTAACTTTGACCACTCTGTCAGTTGCGATGTAAAGTGGCGCTTTCCATCGTTTTCAGCAGACTGCATTGCAAAATGATTAACCCTTCTCCCTGTTTTGTTTTTTTGCTAGCTTTTTGGCTAATTTTGTATGTTTACATATAAAAATCATGGTTTGCGAGAGTCAGAGCTGTCGAGCAAGTATGAGCATATTTGTTAAATGTTAGCATGCTAACATTTTTTTGCTAGCTTTTTTAGCAACATTGTCAGAATAATTGTATCTAAGTTATCACACAACTTTGTGTTGCCATGAGTTCCCGGCGAGAAGACAAAAGCTGTCTTTAATTCTACCAAGCCGAGGCTTGTAAAACTCCACTGTGTAGGATGGGAAGCAACATGAAGCTGTTCTGTTTCTTTCATGTATTGTAATCAACAGAAAGATATTGTTTTGACCCAAGAACTACAACGCGGAGAGGAAGCAGGGCCTGACTCCCCTCCAGGCACCGCTTCTTTGAACTGTTTTACGAGCTTTTCTTTGAACTGTTGTAATCAAAGGCGATGGCTGTTTATGACCCCCGTACCTTAGAAACAGTCTCTAATATTAGCATGCTAACGTTCACATGGTAACATTTTATGCTACTTTTATAGATAATTTTGTATGTTTACAAATGAAAATCATGGTTTGTGATAGTCAGAGCTGTTGAGCAAGTATGAACATATTTGTGAGAATGTTAGCATGCTATCTTTTTTTTGCTAGATTTTTAGCAATTTTTTTATATTTAGACCTAAAAATCACAAATTTTGATACTTGGCGCCATCTTTGAAGTATGTTATTGTCTCTAGTATTAGCATGCTACTTATGTTTGATGCTAGCTTTTTAGCTAATTTTGTATGTTTAAAAATAAAAACCATTGTTTGTCATAGTCAGGGCTGTCAAGCAAGTGTGAACATATTTGTGAGAATTTTAGCATGCAAAATTTTTTGCTCGCTTTTTAGCACATTTCTGTATGTTCAGACCTAAAAATCATGTATTTTGACACTCATTGCCATCCTTGAAGTATGCTATTGTCTCTAATATTAGCATGCTAACGTTCGCATGGTATTTCATAGATAATTTTGTATGTTTACAAATGAAAATCATGGTTTGTGATAGTCAGAGCTGTTGAGCAAGTATGAACATATTTGTGAGAATGTTAGCATGCTAACATTTTTTCCTAGATTTTTAGCTATTTTTTAATATTTAGACCTAAAAACCATGACTTTTGATACTTGGTGGCATCTTTGAAGTATGCTATTGTCTGTTATATTAGCATGCTAATGTTAGCGAGGTAACGTTTTATGCTAGCGTTTTAGTCAATTTTGTATGTTTACACCTAAAAATCATGGTTTGTGATAGTCAGAGCTGTTGAGCAAGTATGAACATATTTGTGAGAATGTTAGCATGCTAACATTTTTTTTGCTAGATTTTTAGCAATTTTTTTATATTTAGACGTAAAAATCATGAATTTTGACACTTGGCGCCATCTTTGAAGTATGCTATTGTCTCTAATATTAGCATGCTACTTATGTTTTATGCTAGCCTTTTACCTAATTTTGTATGTTTAAAAATAAAAACCATGGTTTGTCATATTCAGGGCTGTTGAGTATGTATGAACATATTTGTGAGAATGTTAGCATGTTAAATTTTTAGCGCATTTTTGTATGTTTAGACCTAAAAATCATGTATTTTGACACTCGTTGCCATCTTTGAAGTATGCTATTGTCTCTAATATTAGCATGCTAACATTCGCATCGTAACATTTTATGCTACTTTTATAGATACTTTTGTATATTTACAAATGAAAATCATGGTTTGTGATAGTCAGAGCTGTTGAGCAAGTATGAACATATTTGTGAGAACGTTAGCATGCTAACATTTGTTGCTAGATTTTTAGCTATTTTTTAATATTTAGACCTAAAAACCATGACTTTTGATACTTGGCGGCATCTTTGAAGTATGCTATTGTCTCTAATATTAGCATGCTAACATTCGCATGGTAACATTTTATGCTACTTTTATAGATACTTTTGTATATTTACAGATGAAAATCATAGTTTGTGATAGTCAGAGCTGTTGAGCAAGTATGAACATATTTGTGAGAATGTTAGCATGCTAACATTTTTTTTGCTAGATTTTTAGCAATTTTTTTATATTTAGACGTAAAAATCATGAACTTTGACACTTGGCGCCATCTTTGAAGTATGCTATTGTCTCTAATATTAGCATGCTACTTATGTTTTATGCTAGCCTTTTACCTAATTTTGTATGTTTAAAAATAAAAACCATGGTTTGTCATATTCAGGGCTGTTGAGCAAGTATGAACATATTCGTGAGAATTTTAGCATGTTAAATTTTTAGCACATTTTTGTATGTTTAGACCAAAAATCATGTATTTTGACACTCGTTGCCATCTTTGAAGTATGCTATTGTCTCTAATATTAGCATGCTAACATTCGCATGGTAACATTTTATGCTACTTTTATAGATACTTTTGTATATTTACAAATGAAAATCATGGTTTGTGATAGTCAGAGCTGTTGAGCAAGTATGAACATATTTGTGAGAACGTTAGCATGCTAACATTTGTTGCTAGATTTTTAGCTATTTTTTTAATATTTAGACCTAAAAACCATGACTTTTGATACTTGGTGGCATCTTTGAAGTATGCTATTGTCTGTTATATTAGCATGCTAATGTTAGCGAGGTAACGTTTTATGCTAGCTTTTTAGTTAATTTTGTATGTTTACACCTAAAAATCATAGTTTGTGATAGTCAGAGCTGTTGAGCAAGTATGAACATATTTGTGAGAATGTTAGCATGCTAACATTTTTTTTGCTAGATTTTTAGCAATTTTTTTATATTTAGAGGTAAAAATCATGAATTTTGACACTTGGCGCCATCTTTGAAGTATGCTATTGTCTCTAATATTAGCATGCTACTTATGTTTTATGCTAGCCTTTTAGCCAATTTTGTATGTTTAAAAATAAAAACCATGGTTTGTCATATTCAGGGCTGTTGAGCAAGTATGAACATATTTGTGAGAATTTTAGCATGTTAAATTTTTAGCGCATTTTTGTTTGTTTAGACCTAAAAATCATGTATTTTGACACTCGTTGCCATCTTTGAAGTATGCTATTGTCTCTAATATTAGCATGCTAACATTCGCATGGTAACATTTTATGCTACTTTTATAGATACTTTTGTATATTTACAGATGAAAATCATAGTTTGTGATAGTCAGAGCTGTTGAGCAAGTATGAACATATTTGTGAGAATGTTAGCATGCTAACATTTTTTTTGCTAGATTTTTAGCAATTTTTTTATATTTAGACGTAAAAATCATGAATTTTGACACTTGGCGCCATCTTTGAAGTATGCTATTGTCTCTAATATTAGCATGCTACTTATGTTTTATGCTAGCCTTTTACCTAATTTTGTATGTTTAAAAATAAAAACCATGGTTTGTCATATTCAGGGCTGTTGAGCAAGTATGAACATATTCGTGAGAATTTTAGCATGTTAAATTTTTAGCACATTTTTGTATGTTTAGACCAAAAATCATGTATTTTGACACTCGTTGCCATCTTTGAAGTATGCTATTGTCCCTAATATTAGCATGCTAACATTCGCATGGTAACATTTTATGCTACTTTTATAGATACTTTTGTATATTTACAAATGAAAATCATGGTTTGTGATAGTCAGAGCTGTTGAGCAAGTATGAACATATTTGTGAGAACGTTAGCATGCTAACATTTGTTGCTAGATTTTTAGCTATTTTTTAATATTTAAACCTAAAAACCATGACTTTTGATGCTTGACGGCATCTTTGAAGTATGCTATTGTCTATTATATTAGCATGCTAATGTTAGTGAGGCAACGTTTTATGCTAATTTTGTATGTTTACACCTAAAAATCATAGTTTGTGATAGTCAGAGCTGTTGAGCAAGTATGCCAACAGTTGATACTAATAAAGCATGTCACACGCCGTGTTCTTGTCCTGTGTTGACGTTTTCGTTGGACAAGCACACAGCAGGTCACAGGTGGCGTTGCCTACCTGTTGAATTCTTCATGGCCTTGCTGGGACTTTGTAACGTTAGACCGCCTGGCCGTCGCCAGCCCCGCCGCCCAATGGAAAGTTAAGGCCTCGCACACAGACGCCAGCTGTGGGCCAATAGGATTCAGCCTGAGATTTGGGGTTAGTCACAAATTCCTTCCACACAGGTGGCGGTGATTAAATGTGTGAAGTTGGCCCCACTTATCATCGCAAATATCAAAATAACACTGCCATTCCTTTGTGCTACGATTGTGCTGGAAATTTAAACTGTTGGCGTACTTGCTCAGCTGCCATGATTTTTATTTGTAAACATACAAAATTAGCTAAAACGCTAGCATAAAATGTTACCGTGCTAATGTTAGCACGCTAATATAAGAGACAATAGCATATTTCAAAGATGGCGCCGTTTATCAAAGTTCATGATTTTTAGGTCCAAACATTAAAAATATTGCTAAAAAGCTAGCAAAAAATGTTAGCATGCTAACATTTTCACAAATATGCTCATACTTGCTCAACAGCTCCGAGTATCACCAACAATGACATTTATTTGTGAAAATACAAAATTATCTAAAAAGCTAGCATAAAACATTACCATGCTAACGCTAGTACGCTAATATAAGAGACAACAGTATACTATAGTTGGTATGTTATTAATGTGTTATTATTCATGAAAATTTTTCACGATTGGGACAATTTTGACAAGGTGTCACGAATCAGAAAATAGAAAAACAAAAAATGGAAATGTCTTATGCATAATCATTAATATCTCAAAAAGGCGATATAAGGGGAGAATAATAATAATAATAACATTAATTATAATAATCATAATAACAATAATAACAGCAACAATGATAATAGTGACAATAATAATAATAACAATAATATAATAATAATCATAATAATAATAACAATAATAATTGTGGAGGGAGACGTGGCCTGTGGACCTGCAGCGAAGCGGGGTGTGCTAGGACCGGCTTTGAGATCAGCGACAGGTGCATAGATGGCCCACCTAGGCCTGCTTATCTAATAACCTGTCGCTCTGTTAAAAGGCAGCAGCCGGGAAGGAGAGGAGACTTGGAGTTGGAGCACGCGAGAGAGAGTGAGACCAGACAACTGCTGAAAAGCACCAAAAGACTTTGCACATTGATGAAAATAAAACTTTCTAAAAACCCTGAAAAGGAGCGGGGATGTCGGTGATTGGTGGTCCGAGGAACCCGAGGGAAGGAGTCTACCACAATTTGGCGCCCAACATCACCGCTCCTTTTCAGGGTTTTTAGACGGTTTTATTTTCATCAACGTGCAAAGTCTTTTGGTGCTTTTCAGCAGTTGTCTGGTCTCACTCTCTCTCGCGTGCTCCAACTCCAACTTCAACTCTCCTCTCCTTCCCGGCTGTTGCCTTTTAACAGAGCGACAGGTGATTAGATAAGCAGGCCCAGGTGGGCCATCTACGCACCTGTCGCTGATCTCGAAGCCGGTCCTGGCACACCCGCTTCGCTGCAGGTCCGCAGGCCACGCCCCCCTCCACAATAATGTTTTCTGTGTTTGCGTAAGAAGTACAATATATATACAAAAAGGAGGATTACCTCCAAATTATTCAGGACAACCTAAAATCATCAGCCCGGAGGTTGGGTCTTGGGCGCAGTTGGGTGTTCCACCAGGACAATGACCCCAAACACACGTCAAAAGTGGTAAAGGAATGGCTAAATCAGGCTAGAAATAAGGTTTTAGAATGGCCTTCCCAAAGTCCTGACTTAAACGTGTGGACAATGCTGAAGAAACAAGTCCATGTCAGAAAACAAATTTAGCTGAACTTTTGATCGCGACTGTATATGTATATATCCCCAAATACACAAAAAACAGGTACTAATAGGTAAGAAAAGTTGGTGCATTTTTGGAAAACCGGAGCCTTACTTTACTTAAGTTGGAGTGTTTTCTGTGTTTGCGTAACAAGTACAATACTTACAGTATTAACACTTTTTAGGACGCAACAAAAATCAAAACAACACACCATCTAACGTGTGTGTGTGTATATATATGTACATATATACATATATACTCACACATATACGTATATATGTATGCATATATGTATATACAGTACATGTATATATACATATACACATTATAACTTGTGATAAACTTAGTGTGAGAGAGTTTGTTTGGTCGATAGGAGTTGATCAGCTGCTGGAGTACGATCGTACACAAAGTACCCGAGGAGTGACCAGGGATATCTTACATAACGTCTTCATTCCTTTCTTGTCGTCGTCTAAAAAGGGATCCATTGTCGAGTGTTTTGATATTTACATCAGCATGTTATTGTCCGTTTACGTAATGGCGTGAGGCGGAAGCTGTTGAATAGCCTTGAACCCTTCATCATACGTAAATACTGCACAGAGCGCGTTTCAAAGGAGGGATTAGGGACGTGCAGACCCCTACTGCCTCTTTGCTGGTCATGGACACAAGGCCTGCAAGGACTTCAAAGAGTCATGAGACCTGCACAGTACAGAACTTCCCACCGAGATACCCCATTTATTTCCTGTGTTCCAATATTGCCTTCCATACACACCTAGAGAATAAGCAAATTACATTTTTAATTTGATTTAAGATAAGATAAAACATGCATTTCAGGGGTTTTATTGGTAGATTTTTGTGATCAGGTTTTTTAGGTAGGGATGTAACGATAAAAACATTTCATATCACGATCACTATTGTTGAATGTGCACAGAAAGTACTTAAACACCCTAAAATAAATAGACACGCGATACACTTTGTTGGCGGGAAAAAAAAACATTTAATATCGTTCTGACTGTATAGGATCCATAATATTTTTACTTGAGTGTTTGAATATGTTGATATTCTTCTTCTTTTTTTTAAATAAATATAAATTGGGTGTTGGGCCTTTCCTTCAATTCTGGTTTATGATCATGGTATGGTATGGACTTATATCATATTAGAATAATTACAATTTACACAAATATTACTCTATTGGTGGGAATTATTCTGAAATATTGGCTATGATTTTATTTGTGTTGTTTTCACTGTAAACATTCCATAAGGCAGTGCCATATTTCCATGCTTTGGCAGTGACATCACTTGTTCGAATAATAATTAAAAAAAAAAAAAAAAAAAAAAATATCCATCCATTCATACATTTTCTACCGCTTGTCCCTTTTTATGGTCGCGGGGGGTGCTGGAGCCTCTCTCAGCTGTATTCGGGCGGAAGGCGGGGTACACCCTGGACAAGTTGTATATATGTATATATATGTATATGTATGTATATATATAAATAAATGATATATATATAATATATATCTGTGTATATATATCCTTATCTTAAATTTTTTATTTGTTTAAATTCTTATATATAGAAAAATACATATATATTATTATTTGTATATATATGTAAATATGTATATATGTACAAAATATATTAATATATGTTTATTTAAAAAAAACATATATATATATTTAATTTGTTTATGTTTTATTGTATTTTTATTATATATATATATATATATATATATAGAATATATATAAATATATATATTTATTTGTTTTAATTTAGTTAATTTTATATATATAAATATTAAGAAATATATATATATATATATATATATTCATTTTATACATGAATATATATCTGTATATATATACTGTATGTTTAATTTTTATTTTTTATTTGTTTAAATGTTTTATATATATATATATATATATAATATATATATATATTTAAAAATGTTTTCATATGTATATATATATGTATAAAATATATACATTTATATTTATAAATATATTTATATATATATATGCATATTTTATTTTTGTAATGTTTTATTTTTATTTTATTTATATATATATATTTTTTTTTTTAATTTTATTTTTTATTTTTTTTATTTTATTTATTTATTTATTCTTTTATTTTAATATTATCTGTGCATGCAAAAAAAATACTCTTTTTTTTGGTTACTTACAGTTTCAAAGCAAGTTATCCATCAATCTGTTGGCAAAAATATAACTGCTTATGCAAACTGTGCAACGAGGCTATTATACATTTACGCTCATAAATATTTAATGTTCTCTGCATTGTGGCCCTCACTAAAAACGAGTTTGACATCCCTGCTTTAGTATAAAAGAATCTGGGAGGACTCTTCCCTGTCTAACCGTCAGAAGTTACGCCGTGGTTATCATGGTTAGTGTTTACCGTTACATACATATTCAAATTGAGGGACAGGAAACGCACAGAGCAGTCAACTCTTTGGCTTGCACTATTGCCAAGGAGAAGCCAGACCTTGAAATCCCCCTTTAGTCGTTCAAACTCTCCTGTTTGGGGACACTTGGACGATGTTTTGTCGTCATTCAGTAGCGATTAATACTCACGCACTTCAAACAGTAATAAACTTTGCTATAATCACACTCCGACCGTTGCACATGACTGCGTTCTAGCACAAAACGAACCCTGTAGATTCACTCCTACGAACAAAAGTGCTCACATGTGTATTTCTGATAAGCCTGCAGGGAAACACTTGCATGTGACTACAGCCGGGATGTGTGCTTTATAGTTTTTGTGACGTAGGAGAAAAAGGAACAGGACTAATTGGAAAGAAATTCTGCACTCTGTGAACCGGGTCTAAAGGTCTGTCACACGTACGAGGAATTCCCATTCCCCCGTAATCCCCGCAGTCACTCGGATGAGATTTTTACTGTTGAAACTGACTCACGTTCTGCTGACCCGTGTCGAAGAATGCAACATGGCGACCGACGGGGATGAGCTGAGCACCGTTCAGTGCTTGGGGGCGGGGGGGAAACCACTCGGATGCTCTCAGGCCCCAGGTGTCATGATCTGTGGTCCGGATCATGTTTTGTATTTTCTGTTAGTGTTGGACTCCTTGAGTTCCTGTTTGTGCGCCTCTGAGTTTGTTTTGGTTGCCATAGTTGCTCATTGTGTTCACCTGTCTCTAATTAGTGTGTCGCCCGCTCACCTGCTTATCAGGCACTAATCAGGGGCATTATTCAAGCCTGCCAGTCGGGGTGGCGTCATTCTGTCACGACGGGGTTTTCGCAGCTTACTCCGGGGTTCATTCTCCCGGGATGCGGACGGACCACTCCGGACAAAGCGTGCAGGTAAAAACATGATTTAATTCTCAAAAAAACAAAACAAAGGAGTACAAAAAAGCGGAAAACAAGCCGAAGGCACTACATGCTGATCGCTATCACTTAGCATGGACTTGAGACAGGTAATACTCACGAAGACAAGGCTACCACTTAGCATTGGCTAGGAGACAAGCAAAACTTTCGCAAGACAGGTTGCATGAAGCAAATAATGACGCCAGCCTGACTGACCGGCAAAGGCAGGCTTAAATAATGCCTCTGGGGGGGGGCGGGCGGTGGGGGGGTGAGGGTGTATATTGTAGCGTCCCAGAAGAATTAATGCTGCAAGAGGTTCTGGGTATTTGTTCTGTTGTGTTTATGTTGTGTTACGGTGCGGATGTTCTCCCGAAATGTGTTTGTCATCCTTGTTTGGTGTGGGTTCACAGTGTGGCGCATATTTGTAACAGTGTTAAAGTTGTTTATACGGCCACCCTCAGTGTGACCTGTATGGCTTTTGACCAAGTATGCATTTGCATTCACTTGTGTGTGTGAAAAGCCGTAGATATTATGTGACTGGGCCGGCACGCAAAGGCAGTGCCTTTAAAGTTTATTGGCGCTCTGTACTTCTCCCTACGTCCGTGTACGCAGCGGCGTTTTAAAAAGTCATACATTTTACTCTTTGAAACCGATACCTATCATTTTTAAACCGATATCGATAATTTCCGATATTACATTTTAAGGCATTTATCGGCCGATATTATCGGACATCCCTAAATATTAACATTGCTGTATGTATACTTTTGACCCAGCAGATTTGGTCACATTTTCAGTAGACCCGTAATAAATTCATAAAAGAACCAAACTTCATGAATGTTTTTTTTAGTGACAAACAAGTATGTGCTCCAATCACTCTATCAGAAAAAAAAAAAGCATTGTAGAAATTATTGGAAACTCAAGACAGCCATGACATTATGTTCTTTGGATTGAAGATTCAAGATTGTTTATTGTCATATGCACAGTTAAACAGACAGTTTGCCGTACAATGAAATCTTACGTTGCTAGTCCACCCTTCAATAAGTCACACGGTACTTAGCTAAAAATAAAAAATAAAAATAAAAATGTATATACAAGGCACAGTAAGTAACATAACATTCTGATTCACAGTCAACAGTATAAATATGGAGGTGACATTTGGTCACAGCAGCAGTTAAAGTGTCTTTAGTGATCAAAGGTGAAAAGTGTCTACAGTGATAGTTCACAGTTCGGGGGTGGTCATAGTAGCATTCACAAGTTAGCATTCACAAGCCTGATAGCCTGTGGGTAGAAACTGTTTGTCAGTCTCGTAGTCCTGGATTTCAGGCTCCTGTATCGTCTGCCTGATGGTAGGAGGCTGAAGAGACTGTGCTGGGGGTGTGTACTGTCCTTTATGATGTTGTGTGCTCTCCTGGTGGCCCTGGTAGAGTACATGTCCTGTAGTGAGGGGAAGGCTGTTCCTGATATGTACTGAGCAGTTTTAATCACTCGCTGGAGTGCCTTCCTGTCCTTAGCAGTGCAGTTTCCATACCAGACCGTGATTGAGCTGGTAAGGACACTCTCAACCGCTTGCTGAGAATTTTGGGTGGCATGCCAAATTTTCTCAGCCTTCTTAGGAAGTACAGTCGCTGTTGGGCTTTCTTTATTGTTTGTTGGGTGTTGTGATCCCAGGTGAGGTCCTCGCTGATGTGGGTCCCGAGGAATTTAAAGGTTTTCACCCTGTCCACCTTTGTCCCCTCTATGTACAGAGGTGTGTACTGTGCACTCCTCCGTGGGTCAATAATCATACATTTACATAATCAAGTGTATGTAAACTTTTGACCACGACTGCAGAAAAAGTGTGGGCATCCCTGCCATACGCTAACTGAGACGGACGCATTTTGTTAAACAACTAAATTGTACGAAAAGTATGGTGCACGGAAATCGATTTAGTGCTGTAGTGCTAGGAGTTGCATTTAAATGCTTTAAAATGTAATATCGGAAATTATCAGTATCGGTTTCAAAATTATTGGTATCGGTTTCAAAAAGTAAAATGTATGACTTTTAAAACGCCGCTGTGTACACGGACGTAGTGAGAAGTACAGAGCGCCAATAAACCTTAAAGGCAATGCCTTTGCGTGCCGGCCCAATCACACAAGTGAATGCACTTGGTCAACAGCCATACAGGTCACACTGAGGGTGGCCGTATAAACAACTTTAACACTGTTACAAATATGCGCCACACTGTGAACCCACACCAAACAAGAATGACAAACACATTTCGGAAGAACATCCGCACCGTAACACAACATCAACACAACAGAACAAATACCCAGAACCCCTTGCAGCACTAACTCTTCCGGGACGCTACAATACACCCCCCCCCCCCCCCCGCTATCCCCTACCCCCCACCTCAATCCCGCCCACCTCAACCTCCTCATGCTCTCTCAGGGAGAGCATGTCCCAAATTCCAAGCTGCTGTTTTGAGGCATGTTAAAAAAACAATACACTTTGTGACTTCAATAATGAACATGGCAGTGCCATGTTGGCATTTTTTTTCCATAACTCGAGTTGATTTATTTTGGAAAACCTTGTTACTGTTACGTCTTCGGGGACGCATAGCTGTGCTGGTGTGTTCCTTCCAGTACAAAAGACAAGCAGGAGGAGTGTGCAGGTAGGATTAAGTATTTTTAATAAATAAAAGGCAGGACAAAAATACGAAACTGAGGACGCTAGCAAGCGTGGAGCTAAACAAAAAAACCAAAATGTCACCAAGGGTGATAAACAAGGAATGCTAGCGTGCACAAACTTACTATGAAGAGAAAACCAGAGGAAACGTAAATGTTGCATAAAGCAAACATTGACCCAGCACTTACTGCTGGGTGACAGGAAACTATAAAGGGGAGTGATTAGCCAAAACACCTGGTGGAAACACTAATTGCAAAACTAAGACAGGTGAGGAGAATCAGTGCCCATGGAAACCAAGAATAAACAGGAAAAGAGGGTGCAACCAGGAAACAGACTAAAACCAGAAACATAACCAACATAAATCATGCCATGATCTGGGTAACGATCATGACATAACCCCCCCCTTAAGGGACGGATCCCAGACGTCCCAAACTAGAAAACTCCTCCCCAACAAAAAAAAACCAGAAAGTCAAAAGTCACGGGAGGGTGGAGGGAGGACTTGGTGGTGGGCCGCCAGGCCATGTGTCCCCGAAGCCACCGTGGACAAGTCAGGTGGCGGCGGCGGGTGGATTGTCGCCGCAATCGTCGAGGCGGGCGACCTCGGAACGGCCATGTCTGTGGCCGTTGAGGAGGCAGACGAGACTGGCGCCAGAACCTCAGCAGTCTTTGAGTCCTGTACCAAAGTCTGGGGCGTCGCTGCTGTTGGCGCCAAAAGCGTCCATGAAAAGTCCAGAAACGACAAGGTGGGCGGCGCCGTGGTGCGGCCCGCCAGACAAGAGGAGGTGGGCGGCGCCGAGGTGCGGCCCGCCGGACAAGAGGAGGTGGGCGGCGCCGAGGTGCAGCCCGCCGGACAAGAGGAGGTGGGCGGCGCCGAGGTGCGGCCCGCCGGACAAGAGGAGGTGGGCGGCGCCGAGGTGCAGCCCGCCGGACACGAGGAGGTGGGCGGCGCCGTGCTGCGGCCCGCCGGACACGAGGTGGGTACGTCGTAGGCGAGGCAGGCGCGGGAGGCGTCGTCGCCGTGGTAACAGGAAGCGTCGTCGCCGTGGAAACAGGAAGCGTCGTCGATGTGGAAACAGGAAGCGTCGTCGCCGTGGAAACAGGAAGCGTCGTCGCCGTGGAAACAGGAAGCGTCGTCGCCGTGGAAGCAGGAGGCGTCGTCGCCATGGAAGCAGGAGGCGTCGTCGCCATGGAAGCAGGAGGCGCCGTCGCCATGGAAGCAGGAGGCGCCGTCGGCGTGGGCGGAGCCAGAGGCGGAGCAGGCGGCTCGTCTGTCGGCGTGGGCGGAGCCAGAGGCGGAGCAGGCGGCTCGTCTGTCGGCGTGGGCGGAGCCAGAGGCGGAGCAGGCGGCTCGTCTGTCGGTGTGGGCGGAGCAGGCGGCTCGTCTGTCGGCGTGGGCGGAGCCAGAGGCGGAGCAGGCGGCTCGTCTGTCGGCGTGGGCGGAGCCAGAGGCGGAGCAGGCGGCTCGTCTGTCGGCGTGGGCGTAGCCAGAGGCGGAGCAGGCGGCTCGTCTGTCGGCGTGGGCGGAGCCAAGGACGAATCAGGCAACGGAGTCTCTGTGGGTGGTGGATGTCTCAGCTGGACTGCTGGGTTGGCCGTAGGGGGAATCATCACCTGCAGTGCGGAGAGTATACTTCCCATCTGTTTCTCCAATGCATCAAGGCGGGCATCTTGGTGCTCCGCCATGGCGTTGACGCAAGCCCCAAGAACGCCAAACTGTTCCTCCTGTTGTCCAAGTTGTTTGGACTGTTGGTGCAATGCCCTTTTTACTGGGTCGGTCTCTGCGGGGTCTCTTGTGCTTTGCAGCGCTGGAGCAGGAGGTGGAGAGGATGGCGTTTGCAGGACCACCAGGGTTGATGGTGGCGTCAGAGTGGCAGGCGTCCGGGCTGTCGGCGTGGGAGGAGCCAGAGGAGTGGGCGGAGTGTTCTCTGCTGATTGGGATTGTTCCTCCAGTTGCAGTTCAATAAGTACCTTGCGGTACCACTCATCCACCCAAGCCGGACTGTACTTCTCTGGCGGGTCCAACTTGCTTTGTGGTACTGGGGCAGGAAGTAGGACCGAAGCAGACAGCGCCCCCGTTGGAGGAGAGGCAGGCAGCATCCTCAGTGGAATGAGGTCTGCTTGTCCCGCTGACACGCTACCAGCACTGGCCCCCCCCTCAGGAAGCAGATTCCAGATGCTAGATGGAGCTGGTGGGGGGAGCGCTTGTTCGGCGGGAGCAGAGGGCACGGGCGGGTGGGCTCTAGGAAGCCTGGAATCTGGCCTTGTGAGTCTGCGCCGCTGGCGCCTTTCTGGACAGTTGCCAGCAGGTGGTGACTGAGGGGAGGAGAAGCCGCACGGGAAGAGCCTGGCAGACATTGTTGAGGGCAAAGTGTCCGTCTGGTACCCCTTCTGCGCCTGCTCTGAGCTGCCCCGCTGCCCGAGCCTTCGCGTACCAGGTGGGGTGGACGACATCCGGGTGGCTTGAGAGTGGGGGAGGAAACGGGTCTCTGCTTCCGTGAACTTAGCCATTAGCTGCTCCCATGCTACCATGGCGTCGGCCGGAAGGTCTTCTTCGGACAGCTCGGCTTCATCCTCGTGTTGCCACGGCTGGGTGTCCGCTTGGAGCTCCAGGAGGATCTCTTGTTTGTCCGTGTTGGACAGGAACACTTCGTCTGGCTGGGTCAATCTGTTACGTCTTCGGGGACGCATAGCTGTGCTGGTGTGTTCCTTCCAGTACAAAAGACAAGCAGGAGGAGTGTGCAGGTAGGATTAAGTATTTTTAATAAATAAAAGGCAGGACAAAAATACGAAACTGAGGACGCTAGCAAGCGTGGAGCTAAACAAAAAAAACAAAATGTCACCAAGGGTGATAAACAAGGAATGCTAGCGTGCACAAACTTACTATGAAGAGAAAACCAGAGGAAACGTAAATGTTGCATAAAGCAAACATTGACCCAGCACTTACTGCTGGGTGACAGGAAACTATAAAGGGGAGTGATTAGCCAAAACACCTGGTGGAAACACTAATTGCAAAACTAAGACAGGTGAGGAGAATCAGTGCCCATGGAAACCAAGAATAAACAGGAAAAGAGGGTGCAACCAGGAAACAGACTAAAACCAGAAACATAACCAACATAAATCATGCCATGATCCGGGTAACGATCATGACAGTTACATTGTTTATTGCATCCAGCGGGGCATCACAACAAAATTAGGCATATCTATCCATCCATTTTCTACCGCTTGTCCCTTTTGGGGTCGCAGGGGATGCTGGAGCCTATCTCAGCAGCATTCGGGCGGAAGGCGGTGTACACCCTGGACAAGTCGCCACCTCATCACAGGGCCACAATGCAAAATAACAAAGAAAATGTAAAATAAAGAAAACGTTGCAAAATAACAAGCAAAATATTGCAAAATAAAGAAAACCTTGCAAAATAAAGAAAACCTTGCAAAATAAGAAAAATGTTGCAAAATGAAGAAAACGTTGCAAAATAAGCAAAATATTGCAAAATAAAGAAAACATTGCAAAATAAGAAAAATGTTGCAAAATGAAGAAAACGTTGCAAAATAACAAGGAAAACGTTGCAAAATAACAAGCAAAATATTGCAAAAAATAAAGAAAACCTTGCAAAATAAGAAAATTGTTGCAAAATGAAAAAAACGTTGCAAAATAACAAGGAAAGCGTTGCAAAATAACAAGGAAAATGTTGCAAAATGAAAAGAAAACGTTGCAAAATGACATGCAACAACTTGCAAAATGAAAAAAAAAATGTTGCAAAACAATTTTTTTTTTAAATGTCAAAGAAAATTTAGCAAAATAATAATGTGTTAATTCCACGACTGTATATATCGGTATCGGTTGATATCGGAATCGGTAATTAAGAGTTGGACAATATCGGAATATCGGATATCGGCAAAAAAGCCATTATCGGACATCTCTAGTTGCATTATAGGAGCGGTCAGGGCACCGTCTCGCCACATCCAGTTTTACAAAAGGAACACTGGATGAATTCTGCCTAGCAACAAACAACGCAAGCGAAGAAGTCCCAGTTGTTATCAGGCCTGACTGCAAGCGAGCAACAGAATACTCATGTCAGTAAAAACTGCCGCTTTTGGGCGGCAGCTGCCTTTGACAGCCGTAATCTGCAGCTCGGCGCCGTCTGGCCGCCGTCTGCGCCCGCCTGCGCTCGGACAAAAGCGACGGACACCTTGCCCTAATTGGAGCGGACACGGCTCGCTGACGGAGGCTTTTTGGGCAATCGAGCACACTCCATGGATCTTCGCGGGCCTAAAGAAACAATCGGACGGGCAGTTTGACTCTAGAGCGCCGAGCTGTCCTGTCGGGGGACGTCACGCTGAGGACTGAAGCTGTGCTTTGACCTGAGGGGACCTCCACACGCTGTGGCAGCGTTCACAAAATCTGATTTTTTTTCAATGGCGATCACGTTTCCTAAAATAAAAAGCAATGTCAAGTGCAGGGGTTCTTAGCCTTTTTGACCACTACAGAGAGGCCCGGGGGCCACTCAAATATTAACACTGAATTAGTTATCTTACCCTTCATTTTAATCACATTAATGATTATATCTAGCCTACCTAGTAGAGATGCGCGGATAGGCAATTATTTCATCCGCAACCGTATCACAAAAGTCGTCAACCATCCGCCATCCACCCGAACTAACATTTAATCAAAACCGCACCCGCCCGCCATCCGCCACCCGCCCGTTGTTATATATCTAATATAGACGATGCAAGGCATTAGTGAGGTTATAAAGCTTTTGCCTGTTAAAGAAAGGAGACTGATCCAATGCAGCAGAGACACTCAATGCGTGCCACGCTGTCACGACCCAGACGCACACCAGTGTGCAATCATCTGGGAGCCGCGCTGAGCGCACCTCCAAGCGCGCTCGCGCCACTCAAACTGCTGCAGGCAGCTGCGTTCTATCTTGTTTTAACATCCTGGGACACTCTTCTGGGATCACGGCGGACGAAACTGCTCATGCTCAGGGTGTTTGTGGAGGTTCGGGGTTTTGCACAAATGTGATGCACCATGTTAGATGTCCCGGTTTTGTGACTGTCGTAGACATAAACAGCGTCGCAGCTCTTGCAAATCACATAGCCAGCATTACTATCATCCTGATTTACAACCTCATAAAAACGAGTCCACGCTGAACTTTTCTGGCCTTTTTTCCCCCTGGTCTTTAGTATTCCCTTTTTTAGTTTGTCGCGTACCACGTTTGCTGCCGGCGTTGCCATCTCTTTTTTTTTTCTTCTTCTGTTGTGGCATATGTTGCAGGTGCCTGCTCGTTTTTCGTATGTGGGTAACAACATTTAACTATGGATATATATTTCCGAATTGGTTTAACTGCCACCCGCCTGAATCTATTTAAAATCTTTTTTTTTTTTTATTTCAACCGCCCGACCCGACCCGCGGATAAAATAAATGTTTTTTTATTTCAACCGCCCGACCCGCGGATAATCCGCGGACTTCGCGGTTGTGTCCGCAAACCGCGCATCTCTACTACCTAGTCAAATTATATTAATCACAAATATTAGGCTGATTAAAAAAAATAATACTTATTAAATAGCCTCCAAAAGAATGGAAATAAATGTGCTAAATGAAATACATTCAAACTAAATTAATAATAATAAATATATTTCAAATGTACACTATCAATATAATTAAAGTGCAAATGAAAATACAGCTTCACCACTAGAGTTCTCAGAGGGAAGTCTGAGCTTCTCTGCCTAGGCTGCTGCCCCCGCACCTGACCTCGGCGAAGCGTTAGAAGATGGATAGATGGATGGATTCCAAAGAGTCTTGTGTCCTTTTTAAAGAAACACGACTTGTACAGTTCCCACCGACATGAATAAGTCAGGTAGAGGTCACTTAGGGGACCACAGATTCTTCATGGAGGTTCTTTGTCGTCCCTTGAAGAAAAAGTGGTTTTGATGTGGCGCCGTTCTGTTGTGGTGTTTACCTCCAGAACATCAGTCGCCTGCGGGGGTCTGTGTTGTTCCCCTTTTTGATAAAAAAAACTCTGAGGAAGGAGACCGAGTTCCTGGCGGAAGGCCTGAAGGAATGCGGCTGGGAAACGCAGCGTAGGCCGCTGGAATCTCCTCAAAGAGTCCGAACATGGCGCGAGCGCGGCGCTTTTCGCCATGGGAGCGAGGGGAACCGGGCTTAGGGATGCAGTGTGCATTGTTCGCTTATGTCTCGTGGTTCACCTACAGGCTCACTGACCCTCAGCCCACCGCATTGACCACACAAGACCGCCATTCTGCGGTCCAGCACCACCAACGGTTTGTACTTCAAAAGCTTTGTTCTGTTGACAAAAACTGCAAATATTTCCTTTTTTCAGTCAATTGGCTGTCCTAATACTTACCAAATCAACATTTGGCAACTTTGACTAAAAAGCAATAGGCCCCGCCCCCTCCATATACGCAGACCTGGCGTTGTATGTAGGGACCCACAATCCATGGAGGGTATTTGACATTAATAAGTCAATTAATGAACGACAAAGAGCCTGACAGGCATTTTAACAGAAAAACTTTTCTTAGCCCCTTCCTGCTCTGTCATATATTGGCAAATTCCCCCTGATATTTGTTAGTGTTAGTACTGGGCTGGTAAACAAACTAATACATCCCGGCCAGAGATGTGTCAGGATCATACGCAACCTAATGTTTTGATTATCTAACATTTGTTGATTTGCACTTTAAACTTTTTTTTTTTTTTTTTTAATCGATTTTCCTATAATTAATTTTGATTAAAAAAGTAAACATATTTTTTCACATAAATAAACAAACAAAGTACTGCTTAGGTTAGGTCGAGGACAAACATTAAACATATCTATAATATTAATTATATACTGTAAATGATAATGTAAATAAATAGTTTCACTTTTACTACTTTTATGAATGGGGCCCTTTTGGATTCCCGAGACCTTACTGTAATTCTGATGTTTTTCTTTTAAACTATCATTGTTAAAAAAAAAATCAATAAATAAATCAAAATCAATGTTGTTACGAATTGTTGACCTATTTAAGGGTCCAACTGCTTTGAATAAAATTTTATATTGTTAAAAACTGTTTTTGGGGTGAAAAATTGCATGTGTTATGCCATAAAAAACAGTGTTTATTTATTTATTTATTAAAACACCAACTTTATGGCAATGAATAGATCTGAAGTTAAACTATATATATATAAGTGTTAAAATAAAATAAAATATTAATACAATACATAAAAAAAATATATAAACAATATTTCCCCAATAAATATTAGAACGTTTAATATTTTATGTGAAGTAATTGGAGCCTAGAGAACGCCAATAATTCATAACAACATTGATTTTGTAACATTATTATTTTTTGAAAATGTCCAATTTTAAATAAAAAACAGCCTGTAAGACAGTTTTGTAGAATATAATATAATAGAATAGAATAGAATAGAAAGTACTTTATTGATCCCGGGGGGAAATTCAGCACCACAGTTCGCTCACAATAAACAATAGAATAGAATAGAATAGAGTTTTATTGTCATTATTACAGTGAACAGGTTCAAAGAACAACAAAATTGGAGCAGATCCCCTAAGGTGCATACACAATAATTTAGTAATATAAATAGTAAAAAAAGATTTAAAAAAAAAAAAGATAAAAAAGAAGATATGTATCTATATATATATGTATATATCCACACACATGCACATATCCATACATATGCATATATATATATATATATATATATATATATATATATATATATATATATATATATATATATATATATATATATATATATATATATATATATATATATATATATATACACACATATAACATTATTGCACATTATAGTCCGAAAAAACAAAAAGACATGACACATGAGGACATGACGGACAGATTGTGCTCACTCAGGCCTGTTTAATGCTACTATGGCTCTTGGGTAAATAAACAATAAACACTTAGGTATTTTTTTGCATGTGAATAATATAAATACAGTCTATTATACAACATTATTCACATGTGAATAGTATAGATACAGTCAAAGTACAGTCAAAAAGGAACTTATGCATTATACCAGCGTTTTTCAACCACTGTGCACACTAGTGTACCATGAGATATTGTCTGGTGTGCCGTGGGAGATGATGTCATTTCACCTAATTGGGTTAAAAATATTTTTTGCAAACCAGTAATTATAATCCGCAAATAATGTGCCGTTGTTGAGTGTCTGGGCTGTCTCGAGCGCGGCAGAGTAACCGTGTAATACTCTTCCATATCAGTAGGTGGCAGCAGGTAGCTAATAGCCTTGTGGATGTCGGGAACATTGTTTGTCGTGATCACAATTTGCAGACGACAGCGGGAGGCAGTGTGCAGGTAAAAAGGTATCTCACGCTTAAACCAAAAATAAACGAAAGGAGAGTGCCGCTAAGAAAAGGCATTGAAGCTTAGGGATGGCCATGCAAAACGAAACTAAAACTGAACTGGCTGCAAAGTAAACAAAAACAGAATGCTGGACGACAGCAAAGACTTTCAGCGTGTGGAGCAGCAGACGGCGTCCACAAAGTACATCCAAACATGTCATGACAATCAACAACAAAATAGGAGCGCAAGACAAGAACTAAAACACTACACACAGGAAAACACCAAAAAACCCAAAATAAGTCACGCCGTGATGTGACAGGTTGTCACAGTACACCTACTTTGAGACAAGAGCTATAGTGATGCATGGTATGGTTTGAATTTATATCCAACAATTGCGAGAACTACTTTTTACTGTCAATATCGGTGAGTTATGCTGAGTTTAATTTAGTTATGTTTTCCGCTAGTGGTGTGCCTCGGGATTTTTCCAATGAAAAAAATGTGCCTTGGCTCGAAAAAGGTTGAAAAACACTGCATTATACTATACATGATATCAGAGTAAACATTGCAACTTTTTGTCATTACATTTCAACTTTATTATTTTATTCTCATGAGGAACACCAACTATTATTTTCTATATCTAAAGGTTTTTTTTAAGTAGTTATTGTAGTAAATGCATTAACAATCGTAGTTTGTATAGTTTGTCCCTGCTACTGCTCCGTAGCTTACACTGTTTCTATGGTAACCGCAGACGCGGAAGTCATTTAGCAAAGCTGACCAAACGCTCCAAAACAACGTAATGTATCGAAGGAGACGGAAACTGTGACAATTCGCACACATT
>NC_084576.2:22255000-22277500 GCF_033978685.3 Nerophis lumbriciformis
CTTACCACAATGGGAAAACACTTGTTTGTTCCTTTATTTGAGGCGTCGGTTGCCACGGAAAAGGGTAGGTTGTTTTATTTTATGTAGTCAGTATGTTCCTGTACCGAATAGTGAGCGATGACGTTCTCGCACAATGCCTTGGCTTTTGTTCAGCCACAGGCCATCCCTTTAGCTGTGGGCGAGTCACTGAAAATCTCCCGGTCCACTTTCATGCCGCAGTCTAAACTTCTGTAGGACTGGTGATGCTTTACAGCATGGTACACCTTGCACAGCTCCGCAGCGGTTATCTTGTCATCCAGGGGCGACGAAACTTCACGAAAAAATGTCCTCATTGAAGAGGTACCTGCCGCACGTTTATTACTTTTATGTTTATCCGTACCCGCATGCCGTTCAATTGCAGCTTTCCCCTGACTACTTACGTCGACATCACATCGACAAAGTGTGCAGAAGCCATGGAATGAGTCTCGACTGCTTTTCGTTATAAATTTGTGCGCTTTTATCCATTCAGAATTAAACGAGGTCTTGCGTTTTGGCATGATGCTAACTTTCTGTCAATGTCATGCAGCACATGGACCCTTGTTTACTTTTTTAACCAATGATAAGCAGATTTGTATCCGACACCGCTCTTAGCCAATCATTTGATATGTTACTGCGTTGGGGGCATTTTTTTACGGTCTTTGATTGGCTATTGCGCTGCAGCCCAGCAAAGATGAAAAAACTCCGCTCTTCAAGCCAAGTGCCTCAAAAAGGAGGACAAATACGTGTCCGGCTTGATGCTGCGACGGACGCCGGACAGGGGATTAAAAATCCGGACTGTCCGGCCTAAATACGGACACCTGGTCACCCTAATCGGACACCACAGTTTCCTTAGACGTATCCTCGCTCATCCATGCGGATTGGACACTGGCCGAGTTAGTGGGCGGCCGAGAGTGGAGTCGGCTCTCTTGGTTGCTTTGTTGGGTCTGCTCCTGTCTCGGGCCATGTTCTCTCCACCCCAGCCGACGATGGCGTGGTACACCGCAGAGGCCACCACAGTGTATATGTTTTTTTTTTACTTTTTATTCATAGCTGTATGTAGAAGTGGCTGGTTGCATCAGCTCTGCTCTTTTAATGTCTTTAAAGGCCTACTGAAACCCACTACTACCGACAGTGATGAAATCTTAACATTGCAACACATGCCAATACGGCCGGGTTAGATTAGTAAAGTGCAATTTTAAATTTCCCGCGAAATATCCTGCTGAAAACGTCTCGGTATGATGACGTTTGCGCGTGACGTCCCGGATTGTAGCGGACATTTTGGGACAGCACTCTGGCCAGCTATTAAGTCGTCTGTTTTCATCGCAAAATTCCACAGTATTCTGGACATCTGTGTTGGTGAATCTTTTGCAATTTGTTTAATGAACAATGGAGACAGCAAAGAAGAAAGCTGTAGGTGGGAAGCGGTGTATTAGCGGCCGGCTGCAGCAACACAAACACAGCCGGTGTTTCATTGTTTACATTCCCGAAAGATGACAGTCAAGCTTTACCATTGGCTTGTGGAGAACTGGGACAACATAGACTCTTACCAGGAGGACTTTGAGTTGGATACGCAGACGCGGTACCGTGAGTATGCAGCTGCGGCTTCCAAACATTTGATCGCTTGCCCGTACGTGCGTGCCGCTATGTGCATGTCACGTACGTAACTTTGGGGACTTTGGGGAAATATATGTGCTGTACGAATTTTGGGGAGGTGAACGGTACTTTGGGCTGTGGGATTGAGTGTGTTGGGCAGGTGTTTGAGTTGTATTGGCGGGTTGTATGGACGGGAGGGGGGAGGTGTTTGTTATGCGGGATTAATTTGTGGCATATTAAATATAAGCCTGGTTGTGTTGTGGCTAATAGAGTATATATATGTCTTGTGTTTATTTACTGTTTTAGTCATTCCCAGCTGAATATCAGGTCCCACCCGCCTCTCACAGCATCTTCCCCATCTGAATCGCTTCCACTGCCCTCTAGTCCTTCACTCTCACTTTCCTCATCCACGAATCTTTCATCCTCACTCAAATTAATGGGGAAATCGTCGCTTTCTCGGTCCGAATCGCCCTCGCTGCTGGTGGCCATGATTGTAAACAATGTGCAGATGTGAGGAGCTCCACAACCTGTGACGTCACGCTACTTCCGGTACAGGCAAGGCTTTTTTATCAGCGACCAAAAGTTGCGAACTTTATCGTCGATGTTCTCTACTAAATCCTTTCAGCAAAAATATGGCAATATCGCAAAATGATCAAGTATGACACATAGAATGGACCTGCTATCCCCGTTTAAATAAGAAAATCGCATTTCAGTAGGCCTTTAATGTTCTTTGTTTTCTTTGAGGTTTGATGTTTCCCTCTTAGCTATGGCTATGAGTTGTTTTTTCCCTTGGCCTCAGTCTGGACCCCCTCTCCAGGGGCCAAGGCTTAGACCGACTTTATTTTTTCTCAACCCCCCCCTCCCATTGTTTACCTGTATCTCACCTTTTTTGTAAGGGGCGCCGGATATTGGCAGACCCGTCAGCAATCCTGTTCTGTCTCCCTGTAATGTTTGTCTGATCTTGAGTGGGATTGGGCTGAAAATTTTAATTTCCCCTGATATAAATTCAAACTATAACCAACCATGCATCACTATAGCTCGTGTCACAGTAGGTGTACTGTCACGACCTGTCACATCACGCCGTGACTTATTTTGAGTTTTTGGGTGTTTTCCTGTGTGTAGTGTTTTAGTTCTTGTCTTGCGCTCCTATTTTGTTGTTGATTGTCATGTACGGATGTACTTTGTGGACGCCGTCTGCTGTTCCACATGCTGTAAGTTTTTGCTGTCGTCCAGCATTCTGTTTTTGTTTACTTTGCAGCCAGTTCAGTTTTAGTTTTGTTTTGTATAGCCATCCCTAAGCTTCAATGCCTTTTCTTGGCGGCACTCGTATTTTGTTTATTTTTGGTTTAAGCATTAGATACCTTTTGACCTGCACGCTGCCTCCTGCTGTCGTCTGCATATTGTGATCACGACAAACAATGTTCCCGACATCCACAAAGCAATTAGTTACCTGCTGCCACCTACTGACATGGAAGAGTATTAAACGGTTACTCTGCCGCGGTCTAGACAGCACAGACACTAAACAACGGCACATTATTTGCGGATTATAACTGATAGTTTGCCAAAAAATATTTTTAACCCAATTAGGTGAAATGACATAATCTCCCACGGCACACCAGACAATATCTCACGGTACACTAGTGTGCCGCGGCACATTGGTTGAAAAACACTGGCTCAGGTGGTCTAGACTGAGGCCAAGGGAAAGAAACCTAATAGCCATAGGACATAATAAACATGTGTGTAAGAGGGAAACATCAAAGAACACAAAGGACATTAAATACATTAAAAGAGCAGAGCTGATGCAACCAGCTGCCACTCCAGCAGTGACATTTCTACATACAGCCACAAAAGTAAAACAACAAAAAATAATTAACCAATAATATACATTGCCCACACACACACACATGATTGCACCATGCATAGACAAGCAACCAAACAAAAACATAATTTCAACGCCCACACACACTGTGGAGGCCTCTGCGGTGTTCCATGCCATCGTCTGCTGAGGTGGAGGGAGCATGGCCAGAGACAAGAGCAGACCCAACAAAGCAACCAAGAGAGACGACTCCACCCTCGGCCGCCCACCAACTCTCGGCCAGTGTCCAGTCTGCATGGATGAGCGAGGATGTGTCTAAGGCACGGATGTCAAATTCAAGGCCCGGGGGCCAAATCTGGCCCGCCACATTATTTTATGTGGCCCGCGAAAGCCTGGAAATAATATGCCTTAATAAAATATTTTCTTACTAAATGTATTCATCCTTTCCCTTTTGACATTAAAAATCATGTACTGCATGCATTTGCATATCTTTTAAAATTCAATATTATCAAAATCAAAATATTATATTTTCATGTATTCCCAAAACATTTTTTGTTAAAATACTATGCTTAAATATCTTCTTTACTAATTTTTTCAAAACAATCCATCAAATTGTAGACTGTAAAATTGACAATAGAATTTACAGTTAAATTCCGCCGACTTGAGTTGTTTTTTTTTTTACCATAAAATCAACTTTGGTACTTTTTTTTTCCATATACAGTACTAGAACATAAAAAACAAAAACAAAAAAACATTAAAACAACAAGAATTTACGGTTAAAAAAACCCAAAACTGCCAGCTCTGTTGCTTGAATTTTACCGCTAAAAACAGTGGTATTGTTCCTCCATTCCATTCTTTTATATGCTTTAAAAAAAAACACTGCTTTTACTGTAAAATTCTGGTGACTGAGATGCCAGATTTTAAAGTAAAAATTTTTATATTTTTTTGCAGCTTATGTAAAAACATATATTGTTAATGTGTATGTGTATATATATATATATATATATATATATATATATATATATATACTGTGTATATATATATATATATATATATATATATATATATATATATATATATATATATATATATATATGTATATATATATATGTATATATACATGTATATTCGTATATATATATATATATATATATATATATATGTATATATATATATGTATATATACATGTATATTCATATATTACTCATTATTAAAAGCGGCCCTCTGAGGGCAACCATAACTGCGATGTGGCCCTCAATGAAAACGAGTTTGACACCCCTGGTCTAAGGAGACCGAGGTGTCCGATACATGCTCATTCAGCCAAGACGCAGTGAAGCCCGTCCGTCCCGGCGCTCAGCACCAGCTCCGCAGCCTTGTCTTTTCATCCGCATCTCCTCTCCTCCAGTCTCTCCAAATGGGTGTGGTAGAGACCTAGGAGCTGGTGTCCACGGCCAAAAGGCTCCTGGGAGGCAGAAGTCACGAAAGTGCCACCCCTTGTCGCACAGCCCCAAAGGGTCCCGAACCAAAAGGCAAAAAAAACTCAAATGAAAACAAGAGGGAAACACCAGGAAAACAAAAGGATGACACAAGAGCACAGAGCTCCTGCCACCAGCAGCAACTACAGCGGCGCCATCTAGACTACAGTGGCGCCATCAATACTAGTGGTGTTCCTCAAGGTTCCTTTTTAGGTCCTCTCAGTTTCATCATTTGGACTGTTCAACTGGTGGCCCACAAGTTCAGTTAAAAAAAAAACTAATGGTCTTTGACCAACTTTCTTGCAGAAGCTCCTTAAAAACAGCAGAGCATTCATGTAACTCTGACAAAATAAGTAGACCAAAAACAAACGATTACCGTAGAGCAGTGTTTTTTGACCACTGTGCGTGCCGCCAGGTGTTGTCCGGTGTGCCGTGGGAAATTTTGCAATTTCACCTAATTTGGTTTAAAAAATATTTTTTTGCAAACCAATAATTATAACCCGCAAACAATGTGCTGTTGTCTAGATCAGTGTTTTTCAAACACTAGTGTACCGTGAGATATTGGCTGGTGTGCCGTGGGAGATCATGTAATTTCACCTAATTGGGTTAAAACTATTTTTTGCAAACCAGTAATTATAATCCGTAAATGTGCCGTTGTTAAGTGTCTGTGCTGTCTAGAGATCGGCAGAGTAACAGTGTAATACTCCATGATCAGAGGATGGCAGCAGGTAGCTAAATGCTTTGTAGATGTCGGGAACATGGTTTGTCGTGATCACAATATGCAGACAGCAGGAGGCAGTGTGCAGGTAAAAAGGTAACTAATGCTTAAACCAAAAATAAACAAAATGGCAAGTGCCGCTAAGAAAAGGCAAATTCTCCCCACTTTCAAAGCCATCCATAACCTCTCTCCATCATATCTCTCTGACCTGATCCATGTCGCCACGCCCTCACATTCTCTAAGATCCTCTTCATCCATCCATCTCACTGTCCCTTAATTTAAACTGTCCACCATGGGTGCCCGAGCTTTCAGCCGCTCTGCCCCACATCTTTGGAACTCTTTGCCACCAGACCTTTGTAACTTAGACTCAATATCCCTCTTCAAATCAAGACTCAAAACACACCTATTCCTGACTGCTTATTCATTGTAATCATCTTTTCTTCTCTATCGTTGTTGTTGTTGTTTTTATCCAATTTGATTTTATTGTTTTGATTTTGTACAGTGTCCTTGAGTGCCCAGAAAGGCGCCTTATAAATAACATTTATTATTATTATTATTATTATTATTGAAGCTTAGAGATGGCTATGCAAAACGAAGCTAAAACTGAACTGGCTGCAAAGTAAACAAAAACAGAATGCTGGACGACAGCAAAGACTTACAGCGTGTGGAGCAGCAGACGGCGTCCACAAAATACATCCGTACATGACAATCAACACCAAAATAGGAGTGAAAGACAAGAATTAACATAAAACACACAGGAAAACACCAAAAAACTCAAAATAAGTCACGGCGTGATGTGTCAGGTCGTGACAGTACACGTACTTTGAGACATTTTTTTAATGTTTTCTACTGGTGGTGTGCCTCGAGATTTTTTCAATGAAAAAAATGTGCCTTGGCTCAGAAAAGGTTGAAAAACACTGCTCTAGATTGGTATCAGCAGAGTGACCATGTAGTACTGTTCCACATCAGTAGGTGGCAGCAGGTAGTTAATTGCTTTGTAGGCCTACTTAGAGAGAATTAGTGATGGTTATGGTTTGAAATGATATCAAACAGTTGTGTCAGGTATTTGATAAAAACAACTTTATGTTGTTTATATAGGCTAATGAGTTTAATTTTTTCAAATTTTCTGGCTGGTGGTGTGTTCTTAAGGAAAAAATGTGTCTTGGCTCAAAAAAGGTGGAAAAACTCTGCTGGTTCTTGGGAAAATAAAAATAATAGCCAGAGTAGATGTCTGGTGCCACGGTTCTTCTGAAAATGTGGCCCCTGAAACCATTTAGTTAAAAATCTTTGTCACACATCACCAACCAATCATCATGGATGTTCTCCTTATTGTTTTAGGGGTTTTTTTGCCTGGATTTGCAGTCCATTCGCTGTATTTTTAGCGTGTAGCGTTTGACGGACGCTACCTCGCTACTCGGGTTCCAAGATAGCAAAGCTACAGGAATCGCTGCTGGGAAAAGTAGTCCGACCAAAAAATAATTGAGAACCACTGCATTAACAGAATACCCGTTTCTGACTCTAGGCCTCTGATGAGATCCCAGCATCACTTGTCAGCTACTTTGAGGCGTCCAGAAGGCGACTGGAGACTTGCAAGAAGATCATCCTGGAGGACCTTCAAGGTGTGGATCAGGCAAAAACCTGCTTTTTTTTTACCTTGTTAATAAGATCACTAATTCACATTCAGGTAATTGTCCAGTGGAAAAACTGATGCCAACGCTCAACAACACAACACAGCAAACTTAAAATCCTATTTTCCAAAGCAGAAAACGCACAAATGCCAAAAACCAGATGCGACGGGAAAAATGCCGCCAGCAAATTTATCAAAAAATGCCAAAAACACACAAACCCCCAAAACACTTAGCATAGCCTAGCATAACAAAGCATAACCTAATCCCTCTCTGAAGACTTAAAGGGGGACTGCACTTTTTTTGGATTTGTGCCTATCATTCACAATCCTTACGTAAAACAAGAACACATGTTTTTTTTAAATGCATTCTAAATTGTAAATAAACGTGAGCAAAAGTCAGCTAACAATGGAGCTAATGGTAATTGATCTAAAAAAAACATCTAAAAAAACTTCCATTACCTCTAAAGGCCTTAGTGGCCACATGCGTGGACAGCACCTTTTAGCTCTTATTTTTACAAAATTGTGTACACTACTGAATTGGGGTCTTATGGCCGCTTATTTGGACACTTATACTGCCATCTGGTGGTGTCAGAAGAATATAACATACAATGGAATTTGGGGAAAAAAAGTGAAAAAATAAGAATTAGCATGTCACTAAACATGAAGTACACGTCTGTGTACTTATGGTCTAAGTACATCATATCAAAAGATGATTCTTAGTTTTTATTCTAATTAGCGTCCTATAAGCCCACATAGCAAAGAGAAATAAAAAAAGCATGTCAACAAACAGCCTGTTCCTTAACAGGTTACGGTTTTCACTGTAAGTATATATACAATGTAGTATCATGTAGTATCAAATACATACATAACATGTAATATTTATGTATTTTGCTGAATTTTTTTTAGCATACAGCGGTGTATTAATTTCACAGACGCATCACAACAATAGCTATTTCCTTTAACAACAACAACACTACTAATCATGGCAGATGTCATGAGAGACAACAAAGACTACTTTGGGACAAATGATGATCCAGAAACTTATATTTTTGAGCCTGAATATAAGGGGGATGACCTACGTTTTAGAAGCTGGGTGCGAAACAGATCCAGCAAGTAGCAGTATTGCTAAGTGCTGAACAAGAAATACAAACTATGAACATAATAAAACAATGACTTACTGTACAATGTCTGCTGTCACCTCGATGCCAACTGAGGGGATGTTTATAGCTTGAAGAATTAATCATAATCCTCACGCAGGTAAAAAAAAAAAAATGTGTGTGTGTGTATATGTATATATATATATATATATATATATATATATATATATATATATATATATATATATATATATATATATATATATATATATGTATATATATATATACATATGTTATGTGGGCTTTGTACCGAGGATGTCGTTGTGGCTTGTGCAGCCCTTTGAGACACTTGTGATTTAGGGCTATATAAATAAACATTGATTGATTGAAATAAAAACAAACGAGCGTCTTTTCATGTCTTTCTGCTCTCTGTGATTACTGGGCCGCTAAAAGTAGTTCCTCAGCGTTAGCGCTGATAATAACAATATTGCTAATATTTGGTTTTTATTTAGGGTAGGGTTAGAGATGTAAATGGAGTATTGATGGCGGGTTTTGGATGTTTTTTAGAGAGCTTTATGGGTGGAATAGAGTACTGCCATCGGCTCCATTGTTAGCTGACTTTTGCTAACGTTTATTTATGAGTTAGAATGCGCAAAAAAAATGTGTTGTTGGATTCAAAATGATGGACAAAATAAAAATAAAAAATGCAGTTCCCCTTTAAGACGTAATACAGACCCAGTCCAGGGGTGTCCAAACTTTTTCCACTAAGAGCCGCTTAACGAAAAGTGAAAGTATCCGGGGGGCATTTTGATATTTTTTTGTTTTGTTAAAAAAAACAAAAAAATTGCTGAAAACTGACATATATTTTCATATGTACTTATATTTAAAGACAATTTAATGTCAGTGTTGTGTTATGGGTGACAAAGTGTACCGGTAGATTGTGGCCTTGTGGTTAGAGTGTCCGCCCTGAGATCGGTAGGTCGTGAGTCATACCAAAGACTATAAAAATGGGACCTATTACCTCCCTGCTTGACACTCAACATCAAGGGTTGGAATTGGGGGTTAAATCACCAAAATGATTCCCGGGCGCGGCCGCTGCTGCTCACTGCTCCCCTCACCTCCCAGGGGGTGATCAAGGTGATGGGCCAAATGCAGAGAATAATTTCGCCACACCTAGTGTGTGTGTGACTATCATGGGTACTTTAAATTTAACTTATTTAGCTGTTATAGAGGTGTCCAAGGGGGCCATTTGCGGCCCCAAGCGCAAGCTTTGCCTGCAACATGGGGGCGGGGGGGGGATAGCAAAAAGGCATAATGTAATGGGAAAAAACTAAAATGTTGATACCTGTAGCTAATTTTAATTATTTTTTTACATATCACACACACACAAAAAAAATGTTGCATATCACACAAGGCAGCATGGTGGTACAGGGGTTAGTGCACGTGCCTCACAATACGAAAGTCCTTAGTTCAATCCCGGGCTCGGGATATTTCTGTGTGGAGTTTGCATGTTCTCCCCGTGACTGCGTGGGTTCCCTCCGGGTACTCCGGCTTCCTCCCACCTCCAAAGACATGCACCCCGGGATAGGTTGATTGGTAACACTAAATTGGTCCCTTGTGTGTGAATGTTGTCTATCTGTGTTGGCCCTCAGATGAGGTGGAGACTTGTCCAGGTAGTGCCCCGCCTACTGCCCGAATGCAGCTGAGATCGGCTCCAGCACCCCCCGTGACCCTGAAAGGGACAAGCGGTAGAAAATGGATGGATGGACTATATCACTCAAAACTGACACTAAGTCTAGATTTTAGTTTTTTTAGAAAATAAAATAAATATAAAAATTTCCCCCACTTTCAAATTTTGTATCAAATGATCAGCTTTTTCCCCATTACATTACATATTGTTGCTCTTTTTTTTTTTCTTACATTTTTACAGTTTTATCCCTCAGGTCTGGCGCCCCGAGTACTAACCTCCTGCTAGCCTCGCTCCATTTTGTTCCGTGAACTTGCAGCACTAATCTAATGCAGTTTTTTTAAGTTTGAATGTGTGTGTTTGGCATTTTTATTATTTTTTTGGACCATTTACTCTTTGTCATTGCAGTATTTTCCCGTTGTATTTTTTTTCATGGAATTTGCGTGTTTTTGCCTTCGGATCATCTCTGTGCTCGGAGCGCTTGGAAGTTTCTGCCAGTTTGCCCCTGTTGGCCACAATAAGAGACAAGCAGCGACATAAACATCGAAACTTATTTACTTGTGTCCTCTCAGGTGTGACCGCATCACCGAGCAATGAACGGACAACAAAACAAGCAGAGTTCGCTGTGGACGACGAGGACGAGCAGAAACCTGTATGTGTTTTTCATCGCACTTCTGTCTGACTGAAATTCTAGATTGTATTGTGCAGCAATGTCCATGTTAGTTTGGAATTCACTGTTTAAACCAGATTTGTCTAAAATGCGGCTTGGGGGCCATTTGTGTACCACAGTTAATGTTTTATTGGCCCACGGCACATTCTAAGAATACCCCTCTAAAAACAAACAAACATAAAACGTGGAATAAAAGGGCAAACAGGTTAAATGTAACAAAAAAAAATTGCAGTGTTGATTGTATTAGCACAATAAAACTGATAAAAGATAATAATGATTCAAAATTAATGTTGTTAAGAATTATTGATGTATCGAAGGCTCCAATTACTTCACATCAACAAGTCGGCTTTGAAATATATTTTGAGGAAAATATTGCTTATTTCGTGTGTTTGCTATATTAAAAAACTAGTTTTCTTTGACCAAAAGGGCATAGAACAAAAAATAATGAAAACATAATAAAAACAATAGATCTGAAGTTGTTAATCATTGTGAGTAAAAAAAAAATAGTATGACTTATTTTTAGCACTTTTATGAGTGGGGCCCTTTTGGATCCCCAAGAGTTTTAGTGGGATTGTTTTTAAATTGTCATTGCTCAAAAATACATCAATGTTATTATTATGTTATTATTGCCTTATTTAAGGCTTCAATTATCTTGCATCAAATATTCCACTTTAAAAATATTTTACTGAAAATATTGCACATTTTGTGTTTTTGCCATAAAACAGGATTTTGACAACAGGGGCATATAACAAACACACAAACAAAAAGAAAACATAAAAAAATAAAGATAAAATAACTTTGATTCTACGGATATATCTGAAGTTGTTCCAGAGACTTACTAATTGAAAGTAAAAAAAAAAAAAAAAAACTTATTTTTGACACTTTTATAAGTGGGGCCCTTTTTGGTCACCAGGAGTTTTAGTGGGATTTTTTTTTTTTTTTTTACTGTCATTGCTCAAAAATACATCAATGTTATTATTATGTTATTATTGCCTTATTTAAGGCTTCAATTATTTTACATCAAATATTCCACTTTAAAAATATTTTACTGAAAGTATTGCACATTTTGTGTTTTTGCCATTAAACAGGATTTTGACAACAGGGGCATATAACAAACACACAAACAAAAAGAAAACATAAAAAAATAAAGATAAAATAACTTTTATTCTACGGATGTATCTGAAGTTGTTCCAGAGACTTAGTAATTGAAAGTAAAAAAAACCAAAACTTATCTTTGACTCTTTTATAAGTGGGGCCCTTTTGGGTCCCCAGGAGTTTTAGTGGTTTTTTTTTTTACTGTCATTGCTCAAAAATACATCAATGTTATTATTATGTTATTATTGCCTTATTTAAGGCTTCAATTATTTTACATCAAATATTCCACTTTAAAAATATTTTACTGAAAATATTGCACATTTTGTGTTTTTGCCATAAAACAGGATTTTGACAACAAGGGCATATAACAAACACACAAACAAAAAGAAAACATATAAAAATAAAGATAAAATAATTTTGATTCTACGGATGTATCTGAAGTTGTTCCAGAGACTTACTAATTGAAAGTAAAAAAAAAAACACAACAACTTATTTTTGACACTTTTATAAGTGGGGCCCTTTTGGGTCCTCGGGAGTTTTAGTGGGATTTTTTTTTTACTGTCATTGCTCAAAAATACATCAATGTTATTATTATGTTATTATTGCCTTATTTAAGGCTTCAATTATTTTACATCAAATATTCCACTTTAAAAATATTTTACTGTAAGTATTGCACATTTTGTGTTTTTGCCATAAAACAGGATTTCGACAACAAGGGCATATAACAAACACACAAACAAAAAGAAAACATTAAAAAATAAAGATAAAATAACTTTAAATCTACGGATATATCTGAAGTTGTTCCAGAGACTTGGTAATTGAAAGTAAAAAAAACCAAAAAACTTATTTTTGACACTTTTATAAGTGGGGCCCTTTTGGGTCCCCAGGAGTTTTAGTGGGATTTTTTTTTTTACTGTCATTGCTCAAAAATACATCAATGTTATTATTATGTTATTATTGCCTTATTTAAGGCTTAAATTATTTTACATCAAATATTCCACTTTAAAAATATTTTACTGAAAGTATTGCACATTTTGTGTTTTGCCATAAAACAGGATTTTGACAACAAGGGCATATAACAAACACACAAACAAAAAGAAAACATAAACAAATAAAGATAAAATAACTTTGAATCTACGGATATATCTGAAGTTGTTCCAGAGACTTAGTAATTAAAAGTTAAAAAAAACCACCTTATTTTTGACACTTTTATAAGTGGGGCCCTTTTGGGTCCCCAGGAGTTTTAGTGGGATTTTTTTTTACTGTCATTGCTCAAAAATACATCAACGTTATTATTATGTTATTATTGCCTTATTTAAGGCTTCAATTATTTTACATCAAATATTTCACTTTGAAAACATTTTACTGAAAATATTGCACATTTTGTGTTTTTGCCATAAAACATGGTTTTGACAACAAGGGCATAAAACAAACACACAAACAAAAATAAAACATGAAAAGAAAAAAAAAACTTTGAATCTACCTAAAGTTGATCCAGAGACTTAGTAATTGAAAGAAAAAAACTTATTTTTGACACTTTTATAAGTGGGGCCCTTTTGGGTTCCCAAGAGTTTTAGTGGGCTTTTTCTTAACTGTCATTGCTCAAAAATACATCTATTGTGTTATGATTTTTTAACTTATTTAAGTTTCCAATTATTTTACACCAAATATTCCACGCTGAAAATATTTTTGCTGAACATATTCTATATTTTGTGTTTTTGCCATAAAAAAAACAGGGTTTTGACAAAAAGGGCATACAACAAACAAAAAAAGAAAACCATGGATAAATAATTAAAACGTATAATTGACATATACATCTAAAGTTGGTCTACATATTTAAGTGTTGAATGTCAAAAAAATGTATGACTTCTTTTTAACATTATGAGTGGGGGCATTTTGGGTCCCCAAGGATTTTAGTGTGATTTTTTTTTTAAACTGTCATGCTCAAAAATACATAAATTGTGTTTAGAATTATTGATTTATTTAAAGTTCCAATTATTTTACATAAAATATTCCACTTTAAAAATATTTCACTGAAAATATTGCACATTTTGTGTTTTTGCCATAAAAAACAGGGTTTTGACAAAAAGGGCATATAACAAGCAAAAAAAGAAAAACATGAAAAAAGTATTAAAACTTCTAATTGACGGATACATCTGAAGTTGATCTAGATATTTAAGTGTTGAATGTCAAAAAAATGTATGACTTCTTTTTAACATTATCAGTTGGGGGCCTTTTGGGTCCCCCAGGATTTTAGTGTGATTTTTTTGTGTGTGTTTTTGCCATAAAAATTAGGGTTCTGACGACAAGAGCATAAAACAAATCAAATATGACATATTTTTACACCCTTGTTTTAAACATTACCTGACAATATGCAGTACAGTACCACGTGTTCTTCTTGTGTGTTTTGTCCTACTGCAGGCTGACCCTGTCCCTGTCCTCCATGCAGACCAAGATGTGCTTTCTCCTGACAGCCAAGGTACGTTGTCGCACTGCGATTGTCACCAGTCATGGCCACTGGGCGGCGCCATCGTGCTGTTTATTAACTTGTGGGGGACAGCGAGCTCATGGATGAATCCAGAGCTGTCCAAGCCTTTGCCACTGAGGGCCACTGATTTGTTTCAATTTCAAAATTATTACAATGTATAGATTTTTTTTTAAACCTTTAGGGCAAGTTTGATCCCGGGGACCCGGAAAGGTCTGTCATAAAACTAAGTCATATTATAATATTTATTTCAACGCATACATCTCTTCAGATCTATCTGATCTATTTATTTTTTGTTTAATGCCCTTTATGTTAAAGAAAAACCTTATATGCAATATTTTCACCCAAACTATGTTGAAACAAACAAACATTTGATTCATCATTATTTTTTGAGCAATGGGAGTTAAAAAAAAAAATCCCACAAAATGATCAGGGATCCAAAAGGGCCCCACTAATAAAAGTGTTTAAAATAAGTGGTACGTTATTATTTGTTTTTATTTCAACGGTTAAATATTTAGAGCAACTCCAGATCTATCCCTAGATTATACGTTTGTATTATATTTTTTTTCATAAATATATATAATTTTACGCTCTTTTTGTCATTGAAAACTTGTTTATGGTAAACGTACAAAATATGCAATATTTTTCCTATAAAAATATTAGATGTGAAATAATTGCGCTCCAATAGGTCAATAATAAATCAATAATTCATAACAGTGATTTCGATTCATTTTTCTTTTTTTTAACAATGACAGTTAAAAAAAAAGAATCCCACGGAAATTATCGGGATCCTAAAGGGCCCCACTAATAAAAGTGTTAAAAATAAGTTGTACATTACTTTTTTTAAATTTTATTTCAATGCTTAACTCTTTAGATCAACTTCACATCTAGCTGTTGATTACAAGTTTATATTATTTGAAACAAATATGTACATTTGGTGTTTGTTTTACCCATTGAAAACTTTGATTTTATGGCAAACACACAAAATATGCAATATTTCCCCCAAAAAATATTTCAAAGTGGAACATTTGATGTGAACAAATTAGAGCCTTTAGTAGGTCAATAATTCATAATTCATTATTTGTTGAGCAATGACCGTTTAAAAAAAATCACATTAAAATTTTCAGGGATCCCAAAGGGTCCCACTAATAAAAGTATCAAAATAACTTATAAATTATTTTTTTATTTATTTATTTTTATTTCCACGCTTAACTCTGTAGATCAACTTCATATCTAGCTGTTGATTACAAGTTTTTGTTAAATTTTTTTTTATTTGATCTTGTTAGCTTTATTTTTTTTACATTTTTGTTTTGTTTCTTTTTTGCCCTTTTTTGTCATTGAAAACATAGTTTTCTATGGCAAACACACAAAATATGCGATATTTTCCCCCCCAAATATTTCCAAGTGGAATATTTGATGTGACAAATTTGGAGCCTTAAATAGGTCAATAATTCATAGCAACATTGATTTTTGTTCATTATTAAAATTTTGAGCCAAAACCCCCCCCACATAAATTATTGGGGATCCAAAAGGGCCCCATTAATATAAGTGTTAAAAGTAAGTCGTAAATCATTATTTGTATTTCTTTATTTTTACGCTTCAGATCAACTTCATATCTAGATGTTGATTACAAGTTTTTATGAAATTTTTAGAATATTTTTTCTTGTTTGTTTTACGCCCTTTTTGTCATTGTTTTTTTATGGCAAACACACACAATATGCCATATTTTCCCAAAAATAGTATTTCAAACTGGATAATTTGATGTGAAGTAATTGAAGCCTTGAATAGGTCAATAATTCATAATTCATTATTTTTTGAGTATGACCGTTAAAAAAAATCACATTAAAACGTTCAGGGATCCCAAAGGGCCCCACTAATAAAAGTATCAAAATAACTTATAAATATTTTTTTTATTTCCACACTTAACTCTTTAGATCAACTTCATATTTAGCTGTTGATTACAAGTTTTTATTTATTTTTTTTGTATTTTATCTTGTTAGCTTTATTTTTGTTACATTTATTTTTTGTTTCTATTTTGTCCTTTTTTGTCATTGAAAACATAGTTTTTTATGGCAAACACAAAATATGCGGTATTTTCCCCCCAAAATATTTCAAAGTGGAATATTTGATGTGAAAAAATTGGAGCATTAATTAGGTCAATAATTCATAGCAACATTGATTTTTGTTCATTATTAAAATTTTGAGCAAAAAAAAAAAAACCCACATAAATTATTGGGGATCCAAAAGGGCCCCATTAATATAAGTGTTAAAAGTAAGTCGTAAATCATTATTTGTATTTCTTTATTTTTACGCTTTAGATCAACTTCATATCTAGATGTTAATTACAAGTTTTTATTAAATTTTTTGAATATTTTTTCTTGTTTGTTTTATGCCCTTTTTTGTCATTGTTTTTTATGGCAAACACACACACAATATGCCATATTTTCCCAAAGATTTTGAGCCAAAACCCCCCCCCACATAAATTATTGGGGATCCAAAAGGGCCCCATTAATATAAGTGTTAAAAGTAAGTCGTAAATCATTATTTGTATTTCTTTATTTTTACGCTTTAGATCAACTTCATATCTAGATGTTAATTACAAGTTTTTATTAAATTTTTTGAATATTTTTTCTTGTTTGTTTTATGCCCTTTTTGTCATTGTTTTTTATGGCAAACACACACAATATGCCATATTTTCCCAAAAACAATATTTCAAACTAGATAATTTCATGTGAAGTAATTGGAGCCTTGAATAGGTCAATAATTCAAAGTTCCACGCTTAACTCTTTAGATCAACTTCATATTTAGCTGTTGATTACAAGTTTTTTTTTTTTTTTTTTTGTATTTTATCTTGTTAGCTTTATTTTTTTTACATTTATTTTTTGTTTCTATTTTGCCCTTTTTTGTCATTGAAAACATAGTTTTTTTATGGCAAACACAAAATATGCGATATTTTCCCCCCAAAATATTTCAAAGTGGAATATTTGATGTGAAAAAATTGGAGCATTAATTAGGTCAATAATTCATAGCTACATTGATTTTTGTTCATTATTAAATTTTTTAGCAAAAAAACCCCCCACATAAATTATTGGGGATCCAAAAGGGCCCCATTAATATAAGTGTTAAAAGTAAGTCATAAATCATTATTTGTATTTCTTTATTTCTACGATTTAGATCAACTTCATATCTAGATGTTAATTACAAGTTTTTATTTAATTTAAAAAATATTTTTTCTTGTTTGTTTTACGCCCTTTTTGTCATTGTTTTTTATGGCAAACACACAAAATATGCCATATTTTCCCAAAAATAATATTTTAAACTGGATAATTTGATGTGAAGTAATTGGAGCCTTGAATAGGTCAATAATTCATAGTTCATTATTTCTTTAGTATGACTGTTAAAGAAAAATCACATTAAAATTTTCAGGGATCCCAAAGGGCCCCACTAATAAAAGTATCAAAATAACTTATATATATATTTTTTTTATTTCCACTCTCTTTAGATCAACTTCATACTTCATATTACAATTTTAATTTATTTTTTTGTATTTTATCTTGTTAGCTTTATTTTTTTTTATTTTTTTTTTGTTTCTTTTTTGACCTTTTTTGTCTTTGAAAACATAGTTTTCTATGGCAAACACACAAAATATGCGATATTTCCCCCCCAAAATATTTCAAAGTGGAATATTTGATGTGAAGAAATTGGAGCCTTAAATAGGTCAATAATTCATAGCAACATTGATTTTTGTTCATTATTAAAATTTTGAGCAAAATAACCCCCACATAATTTATTGGGGATGCAAAAGGGCCCCATTAATATAAGTGTTAAAAGTAAGTCGTAAATCATTATTTGTATTTCTTTATTTCTACGCTTTAGATCAACTTCGTATCTAGATGTTGATTACAAGTTTTTATTTAATTTTTAAAATATTTTTTCTTGTTTGTTTTACGCCCTTTTTTTGTCATTGTTTTTTATGGCAAACACACACACAATATGCCATATTTTCCCAAAAATAATATTTCAAACTGGATAATTTGATGTGAAGTAATTGGAGCCTTGAATAGGTCAATAATTCATAACAACATCAATTTTGATTCATTATTATTTTTCGAGCAATGACAGTTTTAAAGAAAAAACCAACCTGTATGGCAGCATTGGGTTATTAGAGTCAACATTACAACTCCTTTTTGTTGCATTTCATTTGTTTGCTCTTATTACATGTTTTTTAATAGTGTTCTTAGAACGTGCCGCGGGCCATTAAAACATTAGCTACAGGCTGCTATTGGCCCCCAGGACCCCACTTTGGACACCCGTGGTTTAATCCACCGTTCCTCAGTATCAGTGCAGGTGTGTCACGTTGCAGCGGTCTGTATTGCAGGTGAATGTGGGGCAGAAGAGTGCGACAACTTCCTGTCGGACGAGGAGGGACAGAGCGTGTCCGACTACCAGCAGGATAGAGGAGGTAGAGCGCTCCAGGTGGAGGTGGAGACAAGCAGACGCAGAGAACAAGACTTTGAGGAGGAGCTGAAAAGGATGATGGAAGTTGAGAAGGTGACTCTCATGCTCGGAGGATGTTCTCCTAAAACGTACAACAGATTTAGTCTACTATCATATGCTTTAATGTATGTTTTCTTACACCTGGCTTCCATATTATTTTATCATACTAAGCAGTTGGTCTGAATTGTGGATGTACACGAAGTTGGAGTATCTTCTATAATGTTTTATTTTTTTCACATGTGCAGCTGCGGCAGAAGGAAGTAGACTTGATGGAGAAGAAGGCTCAGGTAGAACTGGAGCAGGAATTCCAGCTGCAACAGGTTTTTATCTGCTGGAATCTTGTCAACTACTTGGTCTCCAAACAGTGAAATTATACACATTTTTATTTTCATTTTACTTAAAAAAGTGTTCTGTATTATTTTCTATGTTGTTGCGCTTGTAACGCAAAAACAAGACAACTTGAAGTATCTTTTGACACACAAAAACGTGTGCGCCGTTAAATACCATCAAAGACGAGACTGAATGACTGCTTACATCAAAGAGACTCAAAAAGGCGGTCACAACAAACCCCCATCTTTGGGTAAATCTCCTGACGGTCACTTAAAGGGGCCGCACCGAATTACTCACTCTTAACTGCATACTGTATATGGATGCTAAACAAGAACAACATTGTTATGTGCACAATAGAACAATGACAGTAAATAATGACGACAAAGTCAAGTAAACAAGTGTAGTGAATGATGTCCTTAAAGCAACCGCTGCAATGTATTATTTTAGTTATTATTTTTTTAAAGTTATAATTAATAATAATTATTAACCATTAATGTTAATTGGACTACAAGCAGTGAAATTATACATTTTCTATTTTAATTTTACATAAGTGTTCTGTATTATTTTTATGTTATTTTCAGTCATTTTTAAAACGTTTTTATTTAAAAAAAAAGATTCATGTTAACTGGCCTCAAAGCATTGAATCTATACACATTTCTATTTTAATTTTAAATAAAAAAAGTGTTCTGTATTACTTTTTACGTTATTTTTACTTATTTTTAAAAAGTTTTTATTAATAGTAATTAATAATTATTAATTTTAATTGACCTCAAAGCAGTGAAATTATACACTTTCTATTGTAATTTTACATTAAAAAAGTTCTGTATTTTTTATGTTATTTTTAGTTATTATTTTTTAAAGTTATTATTAATAATCATTATTATTAATGTTAATTAGCCTCAAAGCAGGGAAGTTATACACATTTCTATTTTGATTTTACATAAAAAAGTGTTCTATATAATTTTTTATTATATTAATTATTATTTAGTAGTTATTATAATAATATTAATTATTTGTTATTTGGTCTCTAAGCAGTGAATGAACAAATTTATATTTTAATTTGACATAAAAAAGTATTCTATATTATTTGTAATGGTATTTAGGTTTTTTTTAAAGTTATTATTGATAATAATAATTATAAATTATTCATGTTAATTGGCCTCTAAGCAATTAATTCATACACATTTAAATTTTAATTTTACATTAAAAACATTTTCTGTATTATTATTTATTTTAGTTATTTTTTAAGTTATTAATAATGATAATTATTATTAATATTAATGTTAGTTGGCCTCGAAGCAGTGAAATTATAAACATTTCAATTTGACATAGTGTTCTGTATTGTTTTTTATGTTATTTGTAGTTATTATTTTCTAAATTTATTAATAATAATTTTTATGAATTATTAATGTTAGTTGGCCTAGAAGTGGTCATTTTATACACATGTTTATTTTAAATTGACATAAAAAAGTTTTTGTTATTTTTTTCTGTTATTTGAATTAATATTTTTAAAAGTTATTATTATTAATAATAACTATTAATTATTAATGTTATTTGGCCTCCAAGCAGTGAATTTCTACACATTTATATTTAATTTTACATATTATTTTTAGTGATTATTTTATAAGTTATTATGAATAATAATCATTAATAATTAATGTTTATTGGCCACCAAGCAGTGAATTCATACATATTTCTATTTTAATTTACATTTAAATAGTAATAGTAATGTTTTACATTATTTTTTTATACATTATTTTTTTAAGTTATTATTATTATTAATAATTGTCATTAATATTATTAAACATTAATGAAAATCATTATTTTTAATACAATATTATTACTAATATTAATAGTAAGTAGTTATGTACATTTTATATATAATGCTCTTTTCACAAAGTGCTGTACAAAACGTTGGTTAATCAAAACAACAATTACATTAAAACAGGGGCAACATCAGAAAAAAGATTTGAAAAAGTGGAATAAAAAAAAATAAAAAATAAAAAAAAATATATATATATATATATATATTTATTTATTTCTTTATATATAAATATATATATATATATATTTATTTATATATATATATATATATATATATATATATATTTATTTATTTATATATATATATATATATATATATATATATATATATATATATATATATATATATATATATATATATATATATATATATATATATATATATATATAATATTAATATTAGTATTATCAATATTGTTTTTATGGTATTACTTTTTCATGCAACAGGAGCTGGTCAACGACCTGAAGCGACGAGTCGAGGAAGAGGTGAAGATGAGGACAGAGGAGCAGAATAGACTGATAGAAAGAAAGGGAGAGGATGAAGAAAGAAAGATGAAGAAAGGCGGAAAGAGAAATAAAGGGGAGGAAGAAGAGAGGAGGGAAGAGGAAGAGTGGGAGCAAATTGGGCAAGATGAAAAGAGGCAGAGGGAGGAAGAAGATGAGAGGAGAGAGGCGGGGAGGAAGATGAAGGAAGAAGTGAGGAGGATGAGAGAAGTAGAGGAAAACAAGAAGAAGAAGAAAGAGGAAGAAGAAGAAAGGAGGACAGAGGCTGTGAGGAAACAGATGGAGGAAGAAGTGAGGAAGATGAGACAAGAAGAGAAAAAGAAGAGGAAAGAGGAGGAAGAAGAGGAGAGGAAACTGATGGAGGAAGAAGTAAGGAGAAGGAGAGAAGAAGAGAAAAAGAAGGAGGAAGAAGAGGAGAGGAAACCGATGGATGAAGAAGTAAGGAGAAGGAGAGAAGAAGAGAAGAAGAAGGAGGAAGAAGAGGAAAGGAAACTGATGGAGGAAGAAGTGAGGAGGAGACAAGAAGAGAAAAAGAAGAGGAAGAAGAAGGAGGAAGAAAATGAGAGGAAATTGATGGAGGAAGAAGTAAGGAGGGAAATAGAGAAAAATAAGAGGAAGGATGAGGATGAAGAGGAGAGGAAACTGATGGAGGAAGAAGTAATGAGAAGGAGAGAAGAAGAGAAAAAGAAGAGGAAGAAGGAGGAAGAAGAGGAGGGGAAACTGATGGAGGAAGAAGTAAGGAGAAGGAGTGAAGAAGAGAAAAATAAGAGGAAGAAGGAGGAAGAAGAGGAGAGGAAACTGATGGAGAAAGAAGTAAGGAGAAGGAGAGGAGAAGAGAAAAATAAGAGGAAGAAGGAGGAAAAAGAGGTGAGGAAACTGATGGAGGATGAAGTAATGAGAAGGAGAGAAGAGAAAAAGAAGAGGAAGAAAGAGGAAGAAAAGGTGAGGAAACTGATGGAGGAAGAAGTAATGAGTAGGAGAGAAGAAGAGAAAAAGAAGAGGAAGAAAGAGGAAGAAGAGGAGAGGAAACTGATGGAGGAAAAAGTGAGGAGGATGAGAGAAG
>NC_084576.2:22282500-22335000 GCF_033978685.3 Nerophis lumbriciformis
GTTCAATAATAAATAAAATAACTAAGCATGACTGACACCAGGTCTATTGCAGCGGGGAGAATGAGCTGCTCAGCAATTGTGTGAGGTGTCATGTACTGTTTTGTCATGTCCGAGCCACCGTAGCATGTGTTCAGTGTGTGACGTCACGGGAGGGAGGGAGAGTTTGGACTCTCGAAGTTGTTAATAAACGGGAGCGATCCGAGGCATTGAGTTGAAACGTGTTGCCTGATTATTATTAAATTAAGACACCTAAATAAGCACATAGGTGAAACCGAGGACATAACATGTGTTTTTTTGCATTGTGCAATTCTGTATGCAACTCTATATGAAGCCATTTGAGCGTTACTGTTTACTGCTGCAGCTTTTACCATGCGCTTCTCCTGTTGACGCTACTCTGTCAGTTTTCTTTGAAAGAAATCAAGTGGCTTATTGACGTGATTGGGGTGTGTGGTCTCGAGGTGTCTCTTTCATTTGTTGGCTCTCATGCTGTCTGCTGCTAGCGCTTTTAGACACAGAACACACAGGGGTCTCTCCTCTGCCTCCACCACCACTGCCGTGAATCCAAGAGCAAGATACCCTTCATCATATTTTCTTTTCGGTTGGCTTTATGGTTGATTAGGCCCGTCAGATTTTTGTTTTTCTGCAGGCGCTGGCTCTGGCTCTGGCTCTGGTTCGACGACCTTTGAGGTGCCAGTCACAAATGTATCCATTTTGTGTAATTGTGGTCCACACATTAGCCTGCTACCCATCCGCGCGAAAGTTTGATCCGCTTAGCCCCGCCCCCATTAGTTATTGTTGCTATGTCTGTCAAACTTTCGCTCCTACCGAAAAATTTAAAGCCTACAGGAAAAACAAGTAATTTACATTTATTTATATAGCGGATTCCACAGACAGAATCACAAAGTGATTTACAGTGTGTATAGAAAATGAAAGCATAGTAAAAAAAAAAAAATCTAAGTATATAATTTAAAAAAAAATAATTAAAGTGAAATGTCCTCCCGTTCCTCGCGCCCCACCTGTCATGTCTCTATTCCCCACCAGTGGGGCGCGCCCCACACTTTGAGAAACGCTGCCTTACAGTCATATAACTTGGTATTGCATGTTTACGTTAGCATGTTAGCATGCTAATGTTAAAGTGCTAGCTTTTTGAGCTAATTTTGCAACCCTTTATCTTAGAGTCATATAATTTGCTATGTGACACTAGCATGCTAAGGTTAGCATGCTAACATTAAATTGATAACTTTTTTAGCTATTTGTACTGTTTTTTCTTTTCCCCCCCGCCATACACCTTAGTCATATAACTTGGTATGTGACACAAGCTAACTATTATCATGCTCACGTTAGCAACATTGGCATGCTAACTTTTTGAGCTAGTTTAGCAACCGTTTACCCTAGAGTCATATAACTTGGTATATGACAGCTTTTAAATGTTAGTGTGCTTATATTAGCATGCTAGCAGGCTAGCAATAAAGTGCTAACTTTTTTTTCTTCTAATTTTTCCACTTTTTTTCTCTTAATTCCACAGCCGTACACCTTACAGTCATATAACTTGGTAGTTGAAACATGCTAACTGTATGCATGTTTACGTAAGCATGCTAACATGAAAGTGCTAGCTTTTTGAGCTAATTTTTGAGCTATTTGTACTCTTTTTTTTTTTTTCTTTCTTTTTTTTTTCTCTCTAATTCCCCAGCCATACACCTTAGAGTCATATAACTTGGTATGTGACACAAGCTAACTATTACCATGTTCACGTTAGCTTGCTAGCAACATTGGCATGCTAACTTTTTGAGCTAGTTTTCCTATAATAATGAACATTTAAAAAAGTAAAATCCACACAGAGTAAATTCCGGACTTTGAACCCTACGGCTTGGGGACGGCGTTGCTCGGGTGCTAGAGCGGCCGTGCCAGCAACTTGAGGGTTCCTGGTTCTATCCCAGCTTCCGCCATCCGAATCAGGTCCGTTGTGTTCTTGAGCAAGACACTTCACCCGTGCTCCTGATGGGTCAGGTTTGCGCCTTGCATGCCAGCTCCCGCCATCAGTGTGTGAATGAGTGTGGAAATAGGGTCAAAGAGCTTTGAGTACCTTGAAGGTCGAAAAGCGCTGTACAAGTATAATCCAAGTACCATTTATAAAACGGTGCAGATAATTAATGTTTTTTTCTTCGCTGACGGTCATAATGCAAATAGTTTAAAAAAACAAACAAGCAAAGACAATTAAAGGGTGTGTTATTGTTTGTGGTATGGCGCCATCTTTTGGGCGAATTTGGGCCGCATTGCCCTTCTGTTTCCCGGAAGTACAGGTGCCGTTCCGACTTCGGGCCGTCCATAGCGGGGCTACCCGTATGAGTTCTTCATTCATCACTGCAAGCAACGTTTGTAAGTTTTACAATATAACTAAAACAATTCTTACTTACTAAACCGTCCCATGTGTGATGTCTGTAGGAGTGTTTTCATGCATATTTGTACGTGCTATCTTAATGACGCTCGCATCGCATTAGCTAATATGCTAACACGTTTACGAGTGTCTGTGTTAGTATTGTTAACTTACAATGGCATTCTTTTTGTATTGTTTCAGTTTCACAAATTCCTGAGTAAAGTCACAAAAACATCACAGTGGAGTTATTGAGTCTAGTGGGTCCATGACAATGACTTCTGTTTTGTTTGATCAGCCGTTTTACTGCCGTGTTACAGACACCATTTGGAAACAATTACGGTATGTAAATAAACATTTACAGAATATTTCTGCGTAAATAACTCATTTCACAACGTATATATCTGTGACCTATAGTCCAGTGCGGCTAATGTATGGGAATTTAAACATTTTTTCTCAAATACAGTGGGTGCGGCTTATATCTCGGTGCGCCCTACAGTCCGGAAAATACGGTACATTAACAAACTGGCAAAGAATGAGCTGACGGGAAAACTTGCTGTGGCATGATTCCTTCATACTTGTGAGCGCTGGTCTGTTGTCTTTTTTTGGGACTGGTATTGAGTTGGCACAATGGACAAAACTTGTCCAAAGACGAAAAAACACCGAAAAGGCACAAAGGTTGGAGCACTGAGCAGTGACTAGTAGTGTAGTGCGCAACTCCACCTTTCCAAAAATGCTGCGCAGGCGCCACTTAAAATGAAGGAATGAATGAAGCGTTTGTACGATGGCAGAGGCATATTTGGCTCGATATAAAAGTTCATAAATCGAGAAGTTTGCAAAAGCGGGGTACGTATATCGAGGTTGCACTCTATAATGAATCATTCCTATTTTGCTGAAATCCACATACCACGGTCCGGCCCGGAAGTAATTAACAACTACAAATGAGGGATTACGGTATTTTCTTCTTCTTCCGCGCCACTCCTCAGCTGGTCTGGGTTCTTTAAGGAGACTCCAGACGTTGTCTTTGGATCACAACCAGCTCATTAGCACCAAAGGGCTGAAGGACGTTTGCACCCTCCTGCACCTGGACTGCTCACACAACCACCTGGCCAGCGTGGAAGGTCTGGACGGCAACCTTCTGCTCACCACGCTGGACTTGACCTGCAACAGCCTGACTGAGGTACCAAAACAGAACTACAGACCACTGCTGAGATGAAGGAAGACTAGATTACAGGGGTGTCCAAAGTGCGGCTCGGGGGGCTTTTACTTTTTTTTAACAGGGCAATACTATTATAAAATAGATTTGAAAAAAGTGGAACAAAAGAGTAAACGGGTGAAATGCAACTAGAAATAGCCATGCAGGCTGTTTTTTTCTTTAAAAGCTGTTACTGTTCAAAAAAATAATAATGAATCAAAATCAATGCTGTTCTGAATTATTGACTTACTCAAAGCTCCAATTGCTTCATATCACTTTGAAATATTTTTTGGGGACAATTGTGCATATTTTGTGTTTTTGCCATATAAAAAACTGAAATTTTTGTTGACAAAAAGGGCATAAAGCAAACAAAATAGAAAAATAAAAAAAAGGAATGGATCTGAAGTTGATCTCGAGATGTAATTTCAGTGGAATTTTTAAAAAAGTGTCATTGCTTAAAAAATAATAATGCATTAAAAATCAATGTTGTTATGAACTATTGACCTATTGAAGGGTCCAATTACTCCATATCAAATATTCCACGTTGAAATATTTTTCGGGGAAATTATTGCATATTTTGTGTGTTAGTCATGTAAAAAAAAGACAAAATTGTTGTTGACAAAAATGGCAAAAACCAACAAAAAAACCCCCCCTAAACTTATAATTGATGGATCGATCTGAGGTTGATCTAAAGCAGGGGTCCCCAAACTTTTTGACTCGTGGGCCGCATTGGGTTAAAAAAAATGGCCGGCGGCCGGGCAGTATATATATATATATATATATATATATATATATATATATATATATATATATATTGTCTTTTTAATCCGTTTTGACATTTAACATTGTCACGTCATCGATGGGAAAATTCATTTTTAGACAATATGATTTGCCTGAGCGGCTAGGAGACACCGAGAGTAACAAGTGGTAGAAAATGGATTAGAAAGGAAAGATTTGAAAAAAATAAAAATAAAAAAAAATAAAAAAATTTACTTGGGACTTCCCGTGGGCCGGATTTTGGATGCTGGGGGGCCGGATCCGGCCCGCGGGCTGTAGTTTGGGGACCCCTGATCTAAAGACTTAAGTGTTGAAAGTAAAGAAAAAAAAGCCTGACAAATTTTCAACACTTTTATGAGTGGGGCCCTTTTTGGGTCACCAACAATTTTGTGGGATTTTTTTTTTAAAACTGTCATTGCTCAAAAAACAATAATGACTCAATGTTATGAATTATTGACTTATTGAAGGCTCCAATTACTTCACATGAAATGTTCTACTTAGAACATTTTTTGGGGTAAAATATGCAATATTTTTTGTTTTTGCTGTAAAAAAAACTTTTGGCCGAAAATGGCAATACATGTTTTTATTTTTTTATTTTTTTATTTTTTACTTTATACTGACAGATAGACCTGAAGTTTATTTAGAGATTTGGACTCCAGTGTTTTAAGTAAAAATACAAATGTATGACTTTTTTAAAACACTTTTATGAAGATTTATTTTAAAACTGTCATTGCGCTAAAAATAATAATGTATTCAAACCAATGGTGTTATGAATTATTGAAATATTCATAGCTCTAATTACTTCACATCTAATATTCTACTTTGAGACTTTTTTTTTTTTGCCGTAAAAAAACAGTGTTTTCTCTGGCAAAAATGGTGAAAAAAACATAATTTTCATTTGTTTTTATGTTAGTTTATAAAATATACTTTATTTATATATTACTTTATGTATTTTTACAGATAGACTTTAAGTTGATTTAGAGATTTAGGTGTTATGCCTTATTTTTTTTAGCAATTCTTGACAAAAAAGGGCAAAACCCAAAAAATTCTATATTAACAAAATAATATAAAAACTTATAATCGATGAATAGATTTGAAGTTGATTTAGAGACTTACACTTTTATGAAGAATTTTAGTGGGATTTTCTTTTAAAACTGTTATTGCTAAAAAAAATAAAATTAATTTACATCAATGTTGTTATGAATTATTGACCTATTTGAGGTTTAAAATTACTTCACATCAAATGCTCCACTTTGAGTATTTTTTTTAATTTTTTTACATATTTTAGTTTTTGCCTGAAATAGCAAAAAAAAACAACATTTTCATTCGTTTTTATTTTTTACTTTATATTGACATATAGACCTGAAGTTGATTTAGAGATTGAATAATAAAAAATAAAAAAATAAAATAAAAAAATAAAATAAATGTTTGTACACTTTCTGACAAAAAGAGCATAAAACAAAAAATTAAAACATAAAATAATAATAACAACGTAAAATAGATGGATGGATTTGAATTTGATCTACATACTAAGTGTTGAAAGTAAAAAACAAACAAACTGTATGACTAATGTTTACCACTTTTGAATAATTTTAGCTGGGTTTTCTTTTAAAAGTGTCATTGCTCAAAAAAATAGTAATAGTAATGAATTTAAATCAATGTTGTTATGAATTATTGACTTATTTAAGGCTCTAATTACATCACATCAAATATTTGACAAAGAGACCTGAAGTTAATATAGAGATTTAAGCCTTGAATAATAAAAATGAATAATATTTCACTTATTTTTAACACGTTTATGACTGAGATGGGATTGAACTTGAGGGTTACCCCAAAGGTAAAAACAATCTATATGTGGTATTAGTTTTGAAAATGAAAACTCTTAAATTGGCCCCCACTGCTAAACTGTGGACCCCCCTGGTACATCACAATGGTATATTATTCATTTAATGACAAGTCGTTAATGTTCAGGATGTCATCTTATTTTGTTGAATATGGTAAACAATAAAAAAGCATGTTATTAGGGGACACACACGAGAAGATATCAGTGGGATAATTGCGTGTTGAAAAGGTGCTGGGTCGGCTGACATTGATGGATGGAGCCACTTAACATCTGAGGCCCAACGTTATTGTAACCCCGTGGTTAACCGTGTCGCTCCTGTCCATCAGCCGCCAGCGCTGTACGACCACGTCCTCCTGCAGGAGCTCCGTCTGGGCGACAACAGCATCTCGTCCCTGCGGGGCCTCGCCGCCTGCTGGCTGCCTCTCCTGCAGACGCTCAGCGTGGCCCAAAACAGGTGCTTGCATATATTTATCTGTACAGTAATCTATTTATTTATATCTGCACCTTATTGCTTTTTTTATCCTGCACTACCATGAGCTAATGCAACGAAATGTCGTTCTTATCTGTACTGTAAAGTTCAAATTTGAATGATGGATGGATAAAAAGGAAGTCTAAGTCCTCCGGAAGAGATAAAAATATGCTTCTTTTCGGTCCATGTGAGATGACGTGTGTGTGTGTGTGGTCTAATGAGTGACAATGTGTGTATCCTGTGTGTCCAAGGCTCACACACCTGCCCCACATGTCTGCTGCTGTGTCCCTCTCCAACCTCGACCTGCGCTACAACTGCCTTTCAGGTGATTGAGCTCCATTACCAATAATTCCTATATCCATTTGTAGACACAGATCATTCAGAAAGTGACACTCCTTCACAGCGCTACTCGGGATAGGAGAGTCCCAGCTCAGGATCGTGCTGTGTCTCGACTCATTGATTTATCAAGTTTTAGATTTTGAGCAAGTGGGATTACCACCACGAGTTAACTTAGTGCAGGGGTGTCCAAAGCGCCACCTTAGGGCCATTCAAATGAAAAAAAAAAAATTAAAAAAGGGGAATAAAAGAGCAAACAGGTCAAATATAATGAGAAAAAGTTGTAATGTTGACTCTAATACAGTGGTTCTTAACCTTGTTGGAGGTACCGAACCCCACCAGTTTCATATGCGCATTCACCGAACCCTTTTTTAGAGAAAAACACATTTTTTTTCTTAATTTAATCTTAATTTATAAATATGAATCATGCAATGATGTTATTATATTAAAGAAATACTAATCAATATATTTATTTACAAACAGAAAGTTACAGGAATGTACACATGATCCCATGTTTACATCTCATTGTGCAACATGTGCATGTTTTTGTGGGGACTAAATGCGATATCTGAAAAGGGTACAAGTTATTTTCAAAGCAGGACCCCCACCCAGACATACAATACTAGTACACAGCTCATGAAAAACAATATTTTTTTGTTATTGTCATTGTTTTCAGGCCAAAACACTTATATTACAAAATATGGAAATGACTGCTGTCATTTGATTATAATAATAAAACATTTAACTCACGCATATGGAAAATTAGAGGGAACATTGTTTGGGGGTATCCATAAGACGCCGATAGGGAGAAGTTTTTATTTACACGATGAGTTGGGTGTGTCTTGATCTCCGCGGTGGAGGCTCCACCGAACCCCTGAGGCAGACTCACCGAACCCCTAGGGTTCGATCGAACCCAGGTTAAGAACCAATGCTCTAATACCACAAAGCTGCCACGCAGGTTGTTTTTTACTCTAAAACTGTCATTGCTCGAAAAATCATAATGAATCAAAATCAATGTTTTGATTTTTTGACCTATAAAAAGCTCCATTAACTTCTGTCCAAAATTCCACTTTGAAATATTTTGGGGAAAAATGTTGCATATTTTGTGTTTTTTCCATAAAAAAATGTATTTGGAAAAACATGGAAACAATAAATTAAACAAATAAAAGCTGAAAAAATATTAAAAACTTATAAACGAAACTAGAAACTGAAGTTGATCGAGAGACTTAAGTTGAAAGTAAAATGAAAAAAATATTATTACAAATTTTTGAACACTTTTTGAGATGGGCCCTTTTGGATCCTAAATCACTTTAGTGGGATTTAATTTTTTTTTTTTTTTTTTAAATCTCATTGCTCGAAAAATAATAATGAATCAAAATCAATGTTGTTGTGAATTTTTGACCTATTTAAGGCTCCATATACGTCCGTCCAAAATTCCACTTTAAAATGTTTTTGGGAAAAATATTGCAGATTTTGTGTTTTTGCCATAAAAAAAAGTTTTCTTTGGACAAAAATGGAAACATAAAATAAACAAATAAATGATGAAAAAATATACAAAATGTATAATCGAAAATAGATCTGAAGTTGATCCAGAGACTTAAGTGTTGAATGTAAAAAAAAAAAAAATTTATATATGACTTATTTTTAACACTTTTATGAGTGGGACTCTTTTGGATGCTAAAGAATTTTAGTGGGATTTTCTTTTTTTTGTTTCTTTTTTTTAACTGTCATTGCTCGAAAAATAATAATTAATCAAAATCAATGTCGTTATGAATTATTGACCTATTTAAGGCTCCATATACTGCCGCCCAAAATTCCACTTTGAAATATTTTGGGGATACATAAGATAAACAAATAAATTATGAGAAAATATTAAAAACTTAAAATCGAAAAGAGATCTGAAGTTGATCAAGAGACTTAAATGTTAAAAGTAAAAAAAGAAATGATAACATGAGTTATTTTTAACACTTTTATGAGTGTGACTCTTGTGGATTCTAAATAATTGTAGTGGGATTAACATTTTTATTTTTTATTTTTACCACTTTATGAGTGGCACTCTTTTGGATACTAAATGATTTTAGTGGGATTTTTTTAATTTTCTTTTAAAAACTGTCATTGCTCTAAAAAAATTAATTAATCAAAATGTTGTTATGATTTTTTGACCTATTTAAGGCTCCATATACTTTTTGTCCAAAATTCCATTTTGAGGTATATATATAAAAAACAAAATCCATATTTTGTGTGTTTGCCATAAAAAAAACTAAGTTTCCTTTGACAAAAATGTAAACATAAAATAAACAAATAAATGATGACAAAATATTACAAACTTATAATCGAAAATAGCTCTGAAGTTAATCAAGAGACTTAAGTGTTAAAAGTAAAAAAAAAAAACATGAGTTATTTTTAACAATTTTATGAGTGAGAGTCTTTTGGATCTTAAGTAATTTTAGTGGGATTTTTTTATTTTTATTTTAAAAACTGTCATTGCTCTAAAAATAATAACAAATCAAAATCAATGTTGTTATGAATTTTTGACTTTTTCAAGGCTCCATATACTTTCCGTCCAAAATTCAACTTTGACATTTTTGGAGAAAAATATTACATATTTTGTGTTTTTGCCTTAAAAACTGAGTTTCCTTTGACAAAAATGGAAACATAAAATAAACAAATAAATGATGAAAAAATATTAAAAAACTTATAACCGAAAATAGAGCTGAAGTTGATCGAGAGAGCTAAGACTTTTATGGTACAATTTACGGTGTTTTTTACAATGGAAAAACTGCACCTCGGTTTTTTTTATTTCTGGCAACCGAGCTGCGGTACAGTTTTAACATTTACAGTAAAGTAAAAAAAGGCAGTTTAGTAGCCAGAATTTTGCCTGTGGTAGAGTTATTTTCAATTTACAACTATATGCTTTTACCGTAAAATCTATTGTCCTTTTTTATCAGTGTACAATTTGATGGATAATTTGCTTTGAAATCATAAGTCAAGTATCATATTTAAGTATTTTTAATTTTTTATTTTAACAAAAAAAAAAAAAGTTTGGAAAGTATGATAATATATTATTTGTTGCAATATTGCATAATAATAAAGCATAAAAGGTATGCACTTCCATGCCTTACATGTATTTTTTCCTGTCAATTTGGAAACAACTAATATAATTAGCAAGAAAATATACTTTATTGACGCATATTTTCCTAGGCGTTCGCGGGCCACATAAAACGATCTGTCGGGCCAGATCTGGCCCCCGAGCCTTGAGTTTGACACCACGTTCAAAACACGTGCTGTGTCTTTAAAATATGTTTGTCCTAATTGAAATGAATTTTAAATACATTTTATTCAGATTTATTGAGATGTTTCTGTAAGTGCTAAAAACGGTGTAGTCATATTTTTACCTCCAAATCTATACGCTATGTGAAATATTAATTCACATAGCTCCACTGGTTCCAGATGAATAGGATTGTTGCCTGGACACAGGACAGTACCTCCAACGAGACCGAAGCCTCATGACTTGCTAACGAGATTACATTATTTCCAAGATTTGAAGGAGGTGTGCCAGAGCCTGGAGGGAAGTCCTTCCCTGAAGGAGGTCCACCTCATGGGGAATCCTCTCCAGCAGGAGAGCAGTTGGAGGTGAGATGAAGCTTCCACCACGTTTATTGTAAGCCCAATGCAATAACTTGTCAGATCAGCACATTCCCAAATCCAGTCCAGGGTCTTGTCTCGGATCGGAAATATAACACAGGGGTGTCCAAACTTTTTCCACTGAGGGCCGCACACTGAAAAATGAAAGCATGCGGGGGGCCATTTGGATTTTATTCCTTTTCAAAACCAATACAATGCATAGATATTTTTAACCTTTAGGGCTTCCCTCAAGTTTGGTCCCGGTGACCCGGAAGGGTCTCAGTCATAGAAAATGTTAAAACTTAAGCCGTATATTATATTTTTTAATTATTATTTTTCAACGCTTAAATAAAGTAAAAAAAAAATTAAATACGTTTTTTTATGCCCTTTTTGTCAAATAAAACTGTTTTTAATGGCAAAAACACAAAATATCCCCCTCAAAAAAAAATATTTAAAAGTGCAATATTTGATGTGACGTTAATTGGGGCCTTAAATAGGTCAAAAATTGACAACACCATTGATCTAAATTCCTTTATATTTTTTGAGGAATGACATTTAAAAAAAAAAAATTCACACTTTTTAAATTTTTAGGGATCCAAAAGGGTCACACTCATAAAAGTGTTAAAAATACTAAGTTATACTTTTTTTTTTTTCTACTTTCAACACAAGTATTGAGATCAAATTCAGATTTATCTGTCGATTATACATTTCTTATATTCTAAGTGTTTTTTTTTGTATTTGTTTGTTTTACTGTATGCCCTTTGGGTCAAAGAAAACTTGGTTTTGTATGGCAAACACACAAAATATGTAATATTTTCCCACAAACATATTTCAAAGTGGAATATTTAATGTTAAGTAATTCATAAAATTGATTTTGATTCATTATCATTTTTTGAGGAATGACATTACAAAAAAAAAATATAACACAAACATTCTTAGGGATCCAAAAGGGTCCCTCCCATTCATAAAAGTGTTAAAAATACCAAGTTATAAAAATTTTTTTACTTTCAACACAAGTATTGAGACCAAGTTTAGATGTATCTGTTCATTATATGTTTTTATTATTCTAAATGTTTATTTTTTTTTAATTTGTTTGTTTTACTGTAAGCCCTTTGGGTCAAAGAAAACTTTGTTTTTGTATGGCAAACGCACAAAATATGCAATATTTTCCCACAAATATATTTCTAAATTTAATATTTAATGCTAAGCAATGCATAACATTGAATTTGATTCATTATTATTTTTTGAGAAATTATGTTTTTTAATACAATTCACAAAAATTCTCAGGGATCCAAAAGGGTCCCACTCATAAAAGTGTTAAAAATACAAAGTTACAAATTTCTTTAGATTTATCTGTAGATTATACGTTATCTTTTTTGTTTGTTGTATGCCTTTTTAAAAAAAAAAGAACAATATGTTTTTTTTGGCATACACAAAATATGCAATATTTTTCCCTAAAAAAATATTTCAAAGTGGAATATTTAATGTGACATACCGTATTTTCCGCACTATAAGGCGCACCTAAAAACCAAAAATTTTCTCAAAAGCTGACAGTGCGCCTTATAACCCGGTGCGCTTTATATATGGATAAATATTAAGATTCATTTTCATAAAGTTTCGGTCTCGCAACTTCGGTAAACAGCCGCCATCTTTTTTCCCCGTAGAAGAAGCGCGCGGTGCATGCTGGGATATGTGACGTTTCATTTCCATTTGTGTGTTTATGTAAAGACCCCAAAATGGCTCCTATTAAGTGTGTTGTCTGTCTAATTATAAATAATGCAGACGAGGCATGTTAACTGAGTTCTCAACGTTTACTCACAGCGTGCTCATAACCACATTCTAACTGCCAGCATACAACGCTTCTCAGGGCTACCGCGCATGCTCGTCACTATCGTTGCATGCTGGGTAGTGTAGTTGTTATATTTGCTAGCTCATAACATCACATTAAGAGACACGCTTATGCGCTTAATTCAATACTCGCCGTCATTCCGGGTGGATTGACAAAAGACCTCCAGCCGCTAGATATTGGTGTGAACAGGGCATTCGAAGCTAGACTGCTAACTGCGTGGGAACAGTGGATGACAGAAGGCGAACACACGTGACGTTCACCAAGACAGGGAGGCAGGGAGACAGCGCCAGATGACATTTTGGATCCCACATTCGCCCAACTTTTCAATTCGGACAACGAAGGAGAATAATTCGAGGGATTTATGAATGAAGAATAACTTCAGAAAGTGAGCGTTATGTTTATTTTGTGTGTTGTGACATTAACGTTCGAGCAACAATATGTTGCTATTGCTCTGCACTATTTTGAATTTTACTATGTTTGTGATTGCACATTTGCGTACATTTTGGGAGTGAACAGAGTTGTTAGAACGCTGGTTTTTAATATATTATTAAAGTTTGACTGACCTATCTGACTGTTTTTTTTGACATTCCTTTAGCGCAGTTAGATGCGGCTTACAACACCGGGCGGCTTATAGGTGGACAAAGTTTTGAAATATGCCGTTCATTGAAGGCGCGGCTTTTAACCCAGGGCGCCTTATGGTGCGGAAAATACGGTAATTCATGACAACATTGATTTTAATGCATTATGTTTTGAGCAATGACAGTTAAGAATGTTGAGGATCCAAAAGAGTCCCAATCATAAGTGTTTAAAAAAAGTCATATTATTTGATTTTTTTTTACTTTCAGTACTTAAGTCTCTAGATCAACTTCAGATCTATTTTCGATACGTTTTTGATATTTTTTCATGTTTTATTTGTGTACTTTATGCCCTTTTTGTCAAAGAAAACTTCGTTTTTTTATGGCAAAATATGCAATATTTTTTCCCAAAATATTTAAAAGTGCAATATTTGATGTGAAGCAATTGGAGGCTTGAATAGGTCAACTCATAACATTGATTTTCATTCCCTATTATTTTTTGAGCGATGACAGTTTTAAAGAGAAAAACAGCCTGCACGGCAGCTTTTGTGTTATTATGGTCAACATTGCAACTTTTTCTCGTTACAATAATAATAATAATAAATGTATGAGTTATTTTTAACACTTTTATGAGTGAGACTCTTTTGGGATACTAAATAATTTTAGTGGGATTTTTTTTATTTTATTTGAAAAACTGTCATTGCTGTAAAAATAATAATAAATCAAAATCAATGTTATGAATTTTTGACCTATTTAAGGCTCCATATACTTTCCATCCAAAAGTCCACTCTGAAATATTTTTGGAAAAAATATTGCATATTTTGTGTTTTTGCCTTAAAAACAGAGTTTTCTTTGGCAAAAATGTAAACATAAAAAAAACAAATAGATAATGAAAAAATATTAAAAACGTATTATCGAAAATAGATCTGAAGTTGATCAAGAGACTTACGTGTTGAACGTTAACAACAATAAATATATAAGTTATTTTTACCACTTTTATGAGTGGGACTTTTTTGGATCCTAAAGAATTTTAGTGGAATGTTTTCAATTTTATATTAAAAACTGTCATTGCTCTAAAAATAATAATAAATCAAAATCAATTTTGTTAAGATTTTTTTTTTTTTTATCTATTTAAGGCTCCATAAAATCTCCGTCTAAAATTCCACTTTGAAATATTGCATATTTTGTGTGTTTGCCATAAAAAAACAAAGTTTTCTTTGACAAAAATCGAAACATAAAATAAACAAGTAAATGACGAAAAAATATTAAAAATGTATAACCGAAAGTAGATCTGAAGTTGATCGAGAGACTTAAGTGTTGAAAGTTAACAACAATAAATATATAAGTTATTTTTACCACTTTTATGAGTGGGACTTTTTTGGATCCTAAAGAATTTTAGTGGAATGTTTTCAATTTTATATTAAAAACTGTCATTGCTCTAAAAATAATAATAAATCAAAATCAATTTTGTTAAGATTTTTTTTTTAATCTATTTAAGGCTCCATAAAATCTCCGCCTAAAATTCCACTTTGAAATATTGCATATTTTGTGTGTTTGCCATACAAAAAACAAAGTTTTCTTTGACAAAAATCGAAACATAAAATAAACAAATAAATGACGAAAAAATATTAAAAATGTATAACCGAAAGTAGATCTAAAGTTGATCGAGAGACTTAAGTGTTGAAAGTAAAAAAAAAAAAAAAATATGAGTTATTTTTAGCACTTTTTTGAGTGGGACTCTTTTGGATCCTAAAGAATTTTAGTGGGATTTAAAAAAAATGTATTTTAAAAGCTGATATTTGATATTTTTTCATGTTTTATTTGTTTATTTTATGCCCTTTTTGTCAAAGAAAACTTTTTTTTTTTATGGCGAAATATGCAATGTTTTCCCCAAAATATTTAAAAGTGCAATATTTGATGTGAAGTAATTGGAGCCTTGAATAAGTCAATAATTCATAACAACATTGATTTTCATTCCTTATTATTTTTTGAGCGATGACAGTTTTAAAGAGAAAAACAGCCTGCATGGCAGCTTTGTATTATTATAGTCAACATTGCAACTTTTTCTCGTTGCATTTCACCTGTTTGCTCTTTTATTCCACTTTATTACGTTTTTTTAAATAGTATTTGTTGAATATTCCACGGTGCATTAAAAAAATTAACGGAGGGCTGCAAATGTCCCCTGGGCAGCACTTTGGACACCCCGGTCCAGTTCTCGTCTTTACCAAAAATTCCCTCAATATTTTAATATACCTCAACATTACTGCAGAACACCTTCCTTCCTGTGTACTATGTGCGCACGCGTGTGCGTATGTAGAGTACAACGCTGTTAGCGAAACAATGTCTCGTCCTGCAACAATCCACTCTTTCTCCTTTTTCGCACTGTCACTTTTCATCACCTTCAAAGGGCACGCATGAATTTATACGGGAAATATGCACAAAACCACGACTACGGGCGTGTCTTCTTAGTGACAAAAAAATAAGTGGTGACCGTTTTGTAAAAGCGACAGATCCAAAACAAGTAAAAACTATACTCCAAAGTCCGGCCAAAAAATCCATTAATGCTTTGCCTAAGGATAATTGCATTACAGGCCGTGTCTAGGAGCAAACACAACCGGAGACGATTCTGACTGTTTAGTACCTGAAAAGCTGTTAGAACATGAACTCTGCGTCACAGGCATTGTCCAAACCTTGTATTTCTAGCCCGGTCCTTTCATTGCAAGCCAGCAGTAAGTGTTGGGAATCTGCTGAGCGTCATTCCAGAGAGGAAAACACTAAAACTGGTACACTTACGGCCACCTTGGGAGGATGCAGATGATGACGATTATGTACAATACTGTGCACACGTCTTAGATTAGTTCTTATAGCAAATACAGTCATGCTCATAAGTTTACATACCCTGGGAGAATTTATGATTTCTTGGCCGTTCTTCAGAGAATATGAATGATAACACAAAAACCTTTCTTCCACTCATGCTTAATGGTTGTGTGAAGCTATTTATTAAACAACTGTGTTTACTCTTTCTAAATCAAAATGACAAAAGAAAGTACCCAAATGACCCTGATCAAAAGTTTTCATACCCTAGTGACTTTGATCTGATGACATGCACAAAAGTTGACACAAACAGGTTTGAATGGCTAATCAAGGTTCCAATCCTCACCTGTGACCTGTTTGTTTGTAATTAATGTGTGTGAAGAAAAATGGGCTGCATGGTCGAGTCGCCAGAAGAAAGCCATTTCTGCGCAAATTTCACAAAGTATCCCGCTTACATTACGCCAAACAGCACAGAGACAAGCCTCAAAACTTCTGGAACAAAGTAATTTGGAGTGATGAGACCAAAATTTAACTTTTTGGCCACTCGACCATGCAGCCCATTTTTCTTCAAGTGCCTCCTTATTGTGCATCTTGAAACAGCCACACCACAATTTTTCAGAGAGTCCTGTATTTCAGCTGAAGTTATTTGTGGATTTTTCTTTGCATCTCGAACAATTTTCCTGGCAGTTGTGGCTGAAATCTTTGCTGGTCTACCTGAATCCCTCATTTTCCACTTTTTAATCAGCGTTTGTACACTGCTGATTGGCATTCTCAATTCCTTGGATATCTTTTTATACCCCTTTCCTGTTTTATGCAGTTCAATTACCTTTTCTCGCAGATCCTTTGACAATTCTTTTGCCTTCCCCATGACTCAGAATCCAGAAACATCTGTGCAGCACTGGATGAAAGATGCAATGGTCTGTCAGAAGCCCAGAAACTCACTGACCTTTTATACACACACATTAATAACAAACAAACATGTCACAGGTGAGGATTGGAACCTCGATTAGCCATTCTAACCTGTTTGTGTCAACTTTTGTGCATGTTATCAGGTTAAAGTCACTGGGGTATGTAAACTTTTGATCAGGGTTATTTGGGTACTTTCTTTTGCCATTTTGATTTAAAAAGAGTAAACACAGTTGTTTGCCAATAAATAGCTTCACACAACCATTAAGCATGAGTGGGAGAAAGGTTTTTGTGTTATCATTCACATTCTCTGAAGAATGGCCAAGAAATCATAAATTCTCCCAGGGTATGTAAACTTATGAGCACAACTGTATGTTGCCATCCAGGCAACATCTTTTTCATGGACGCCCCTGCTTATTTCAGCAAGACAATGCCAAGCCACATTCTGCACGTGCTAAAACAGTGTGGCTTCGTAGTAAAAGAGTGCGGGTACTGCCCGTAGTCCAGACCTGTCTCCCGTTAAAAATGCGACAACGGAGACCCCGGACTGTTGAACAACTTAAGCCATGGCAAGAATGAGAAAAAATTCCACCTGAAATGCGTCAAAAATTGGTCTCCTCAGTTCCCAAACGTTTACTGAGTGTTGTTAAAAGGAAAGGCCATGTAACACAGTGGTAAAAATGCTACTGTGCCAACTTAAATTCTAAGTTAATCATTATTTGCAAAAAAATCAAGTTTCTCAGTTAAAACATCAAATATCTTGTCTTTGCTGTCTATTCAATTGAATATAAGTTGAAAAGGATTTGCAAATCATTATATTCTGTTTTTATTTACAATTTACACAACGTGCCGACTTCATTGGTTTTGGGTTTTGTACATGTGGACCCATAGATTGAAATGTTGTTAAATGTAGCAAACTACTTTCGCTGTGTAGCTTGCTACAGTTCTCTGGGGACAGCTTCCCTTGTGGCTTAGCTACATTTAATGGAGAGTAACTTGCAGCTTAGCTTACTACATTTTCCAAGTAGTTTGTTGTTGGCTTGCTTGATACGTTTTGATAAATGTCAAAGCCAGTGTAGTCCTCACCCTTTTGTTCCATACATATGACACAAATAGGTCATAATTACCCAAATATTCCCATTATGAAGCCACCTCATGTTTTATTCTCATCACATGACACACTGAAGGCAGAGTTCGACATGTTGCTCTGGGAATCCGTTTTGAAGAACTCTGTTGTTTATAAAGCTTTAAAAAGTCCACTTTGTAGCCCGAGGGCGTGTTTTTTTTGCTGATTTTATTATTGACGTTCCCCAGTGTCCTGTCGTGTTTCCAACTACACATTTTCCCACTGAGCGGACCTCGTTCGGTCCAAGCTGGGTTGGTGGACGCTCCGGAGTCTGTTTCCCTGGCAGATACTTGGGATTCCTCCACTCGAACATCCTGAGCCTCAGGCTACATATAGAGCCACCCCCCACCACCCCATCCCCCGTTCTTCCAGACTCTGCCACTCATCGACCTTCCCTCTCCTTAATAGACCCTCAAACCTTAAAGGGGCTGTTTGCTCAGAGTTACTTTTTTCAAACCAAAACATAGAACAAGAACACCACCGGCTAGCTAATGTTACCATTAGTGGTTTAAAAACATATATTTTAAATGTCTATATTATCCACAATTACTGATTATATTGAGTAAAAATGGCTTGACCCAAGATGGCGGGAGATAATGCTTACAACACTTTATAAATTTAGTGCCCTTAATCGTCGCAAACAATACCTTCAAGGGGTTCTATCCTACGTTTACAACTTTTCAGACTTTTGTGTATGTTTAAAATGTTGTACTCTTTTTCTATAAGACATGGGCGTTTTAAGTAGAGATGTACGATAATATCGGACTGCCGATATTATCAGCCGATAAATGCTTTAAGATTTAATATCGGAAATTATCGGTATCGGTTTCAAAAAGTAAAATTTAAGACTTTTTAAAACGCCGCTGTACGGCGTGGTACACCGACGTAAGGAGAAGTACAGAGCGCCAATAAACCTTAAAGGCACTGCCTTTGCGTGCCGGTCCAATCCCATAATATCTACGGCTTTTCACACACACAAGTGAATGCAAAGCATACTTGGTCAACAGCCATACAGGTCACACTGAGGGTGGCCGTATAAACAACTTTAACACTGTTACAAATATGCGCCACACTGTGAAACCGCACCACACGAGAAAGACAAAAACATTTTGGGAGAACATCCGCACCGTAACACAACATAAACACAACAGAACAAATATTCAGAACCCCTTGCAGCACTAACTCTTCCGGGACGCTACAATAGACACCCCCTGCTACCGCCAACCCCACCCACCTCAACCTCCTCATGCTCTCTCAGGGAGAGCATGTCCCAAATTCCAAGCTGCTGTTTTGAGGCATGTTAAAAAAAAAAAAATGCACTTTGTGAATTCAATAATAAATATGACAGTGCCATGTTGGCATTTTTTTTCCATAACTTGAGTTGATTTATTTTGGAAAACCTTGTTACATTGTTTAATGCATCCAGCGGGGCATCACAACAAAATTAGGCATACCGTATTTTTCGGACTATAAGTAGCAGTTTTTTTCATAGTTTGGCCGGGGGTGCGACTTATACTCAGGAGTGACTTATGTGTGAAATTATTAAGACTTAGACTTAGACTTAGACTTCCCTTTTATTGTCATTCAAACACATTACCGTAAAATATCAAATAATATTATTTAGCTCATTCACGTAAGAGACTAGACGTATAAGATTTCATGGGATTTAGTGATTAGGAGTGACAGATTGTCTGGTAAACGTATAGCATGTTCTATATGTTATAGTTATTTGAATGACTCTTACCATAATATGTTACGTTAACATACCAGGCACGTTCTCAGTTGGTTATTTATGCATCATATAACGTACACTTATTCAGCCTGTTGTTCACTATTCTTTATTTATTTTAAATTGCCTTTCAAATATCTATTCTTGGTGTTGTGTTTTATCAAATAAATTTCCCCCAAAAATGCGACTCCAGTGCGATTTATATATGTTTTTTTCCTTCTTTATTATGCATTTTCGGCCGGTGCGACTTATACTCCGGAGCGACTTATACTCCGAAAAATACGGTAATAATGTGTTAATTCCACGACTGTATATATCGGTATCGATTGGTATCGGAATCGGTAATCAAGAGTCGGACAATATCGGAATATCGGATATCGGCAAAAAAGCCATTATCGGACATCTCTACTTACAACACTTTATAAAGTTAGGGCCCTTAAACGTCCAAACAATTCCTTCAAGGGGTTCTATCCTACGTTTACAACTTTTCAGACTTTTGTTTATGTTTAAAATGTTGTACTCTTGCACATGGACGTTTTAAGTCATGAGGTCGGTGGGTTTTGATACGTATCCCTGCTTTCATTTTTATGCCATTCCTAAATCTTGTTAAGTCGCGTTCGAGACTTGCTTAAGATCTTTTAAATACTTCAGGAAGACCGTGTATGACAACATGCCGAGTAGCGATGGGTCGGTCGCGAACGAGAGCCGGTTCTTTGAAGAGAACGACGGGAGGCGATTTTGGCCCCTTCTTCACTAAGGTTATCCAGGGTGAATCCCACCTAACCTTATCCTTGTCCACACACACACAGTGGTCGTTTAAGACCACCGTCCGCCGGCGCAACGTGACCTAGTACGCATGCGCGAAAAAAAATTTGTATTCTTACCCTGTGTTTCAATGTAGACTATTGCCATATTTCTTTTAACAGTAAACCTTGTTTGCCTCACCATCAGCAGCTGTTAGACTAGCCCTATTGTAGTGAATCACACCTGAGCCATAATACATGAATCATATCTTTAACGGACGTGTGAAAGTAAACAATGTGATAAATAACACTTTACAGCAACCAACAACAGGACACTGTGCTTGTAGGCTGAAATTGGTGGTCGTACTTGACGGCCTCAACCACTTCATGGCTTCACAATAGTTACGGAGTACAAAATTAGACGTTGAGTAATCGCTCGACATACATCGCGGACAATAACTGACTGCTTTGCCAGTCCAAACGCATTTGCTATTTTTCGCAGTCTTCCCTTGTCCATGGGAGCCCGCATTCTCGTTGTCTCCCCTTCGACAAATGGACAAATTTTTTCGCTAAGTAGAATCACAGCTGACCTGGACATTCGAAAGTTCTCTTGCCGTTCCTCTGCACTGCAAAAACTGAAATCTAAGTAAGATTAAATAACTCAAATAAGGGTGATCTTTGCTTATTTTCTGTCTAATAAGATCATTCTTCTCACTAAGCAGATTTTATGTTAGAGTGTTTTATTTGTTTTAAGTGTTTTGATCCTAAATGATCTCAGTAAGATATTACAGCTTGTTGCTGAGATTTTATGACCTATATTGAGTAAAACATGCTTGAAACTAGATTATCAACTGTTGCAAAGCTGTGTCATCAACACTCACAAGTATAAAACTGCTTTTTCAAAGTAAGAATTTATTATATCAAGCATGAAATAAAAAATCATGACTTTGACACAATTGTGTCTCATAATTAAAACAGATGACAGCCAACTGGACTTTGCTGTTTTATTTTCAATGAAACAATAGAAAATACGTACTCATATGGTAGTACAGTTGGCACAGTACAGCAAACTGACAGTTAATATTTAAACATTTAACATGTGACATTTCAAACACTTTTGAACAGAAATAGTTCATGGGAAAATGTGATTACTGTTTTATTGTATATTGTAATACCTGTCAAATTTAATAAAAACATTTATTAAAAAAAAAAAAGAAATAGTTCATGCACATTCCGATAAATTCTTCAAAATTACAATAAAAAAAATGTTGGTCGGGGGCGGGGCTGTATATATATATATATATATATATATATATATATATATTCCTTGCACACTAATTGACTGAAAGAGCACGCACTTGGCACGATGATGTCATGTTATCGATGGCAAAATGCAAGAAATGTACTGCCGAGCGCATATCATTATGTCAAGATAATGGCACTAGTATTTACTTAATTTAAGAATATTTTTCAACATATTGAGCAAAAAGGTCTCATATTTGTTTTTTCTACCAAGAAAAGTGCACTTGTTATTAGTGACAAAATACTTTTTTAAGGTATTTTTGGGTTCATTGAGGTTAGCTAATTTTACTTGTTTTGGAAAGTCTTGACAAGCCAAATTTTCTTGTTTTATTGGCAAATCATTTTGCTTAGTTCAAGTAAAATGCCCCTAATTTTTGTATTTTTTTTTTCTTGTTTTTGAACACTGACTTTTTGCATTGTGACACAACACACTCGGTGACAAACATATGAAACGGGGCTTAGGCTAAATAATTATTCGTTTAAGGCAGGGGTCCCCAGACTACGGTCCGCGGGCCGGATCCGGCCCCCCAGCATCCAAAATCAGGCCCACGGGAAGTCCCAAGTTAAACATTTAAAAACATTTTTTTTTTTTAATTCAAATTATTATTATTTTTTTTAAATCTTTCCTTTCTAATCCATTTTCTACCGCTTGTTACTCTCGGTGTCTCCTAGCCGCTCAGGCAAATCATATTGTCTAAAAATGAATTTTCCCATTGATAACGTGACAAATGTTAAGTGTCAAAACGGATTAAAAAGACAATGTATATATGTGTGTGTATATATGTATATATATATATATATATATATATATATATATATATATATATATATATATATATATACAGCCCGGCCCCCGGCCAAATTTTTTTAACCCAATGCGGCCCACGAGTCAAAAAGTTTGGGGACCCCTGGTTTAAGGGGTTATCCGGCTTAGTGTAGACAAACCCTTTGTTTTTTAATGGTCTTTTAAAGCCGCATCGGTCCGCATATTACGGAAGATAGGTGACCGCGAGAAGAGAAGTAAGATTTGGACACGTTTTATTTTTATTTTTTTGCCTTATTTGGATTTGACTTTATTAAATGTATTTATATTATCATTTAGTGCAGGAGGGGATAGAAAGAGGAAAAAAAGGAAGACAGAGGGGGAGATTGTGGGGACAAGAGGGGGATTAGACAGAGAGACAACAATAACAACAACAACAACAATAGAGCAACATCAGCAAATAGGATATGTACAAATATGATGGTAAAAGTGATAGCAAAGAAGCAGTTAGCTAAATAAATAATAATACAGAAATGACAATGAGCATTATTTCACTACAAATGGAGCATTACAAATACCAATAGAAATAGCGCTATTGATAATGAACAATACCAATAATTTACCTCTATTATCAGCAATACAGTTGTTCAAATGCAACAATACATATACGTAATGATAACTAGAGATACAAAAGAATGCAGAAAAATGGAGGGGATTTGGACACATTTTAAAGTTTTAGACTAAAAAAATCATATCGAACAGGCTCCACAAACAACCTGCACCACGACTGTGCATAGTAGCAACATCTGTCCCCTCAGAAAGAATTTTCTCCAAAAAAGGACAGATCATAACAAAAAAGGAGAAACAGGATCAGCCCCTCAAAGCTGAGGCCATTGGGGGTTTTTTTTTAACGCCAATCTCTGCTAAAACCTTTACTGACATGCTGCAATTTTCTTTTTGTTTTGCACATTTTAAGTTATATTTTGTTGAGTGACGTCTAGTTGATTTGGTGTTTTTTCACAAATTAAAATGTTTTTTTTATTTTTATTTCAAATGTATTTATGTACAGTACAAGCCAAAAGTTTGGACACACCTTCTCATTCATTGTGTTTTCTTTATTTTCATGATTATTTACATTGTAGATTGTCACTGAAGGCATCAAAACTATGAATGAACACATGTGGAGTTATGTACTTAACAAAAAAAGGTGAAATAACTAAAAAAACATGTTTTATATTCTAGTTTCTTCAAAGTAGCCACCCTTTGCTCTGATTACTTTTTCGCACACTCTTGGCATTCTCTCGATGAGCTTCGAGAGGTAGTCATCTGAAATGGTTTTCACCTCACAGGTGACATAGTTTTGATGCCTTCAGTGACAATCTACAATGTAAATAGTCATGAAAATGAAGAAAACACATTGAAATGAGAAGGTGTGTCCAAAGTTTTGGCCTGTACCGTGTATGTTAAGTTTATAAATACAGCCAAATAAATACTTTATATGTTATTTGTTTTTACATTATATATTCATTTTACACATAATTTGGTAATAAATCTGAAGAAACGTAATTCCCGTCACTAATGCCGAGTGCCAGCGTTAGCCACTGCTTGATACTGTTTTTACTATGGGTGTAATAAAAAATCAGTTTTTGAATGAATCGCAATTCTTATTTGTAACGATTCTTAATCGATTAAAAAAAAAAAAATCGATTAATTCTTTTAGTTATTTATCTGTCCTGTCCAGCCACTTAGGCAAATTATATTGTTGATGTAAATTATCTATATCTGCTGTTCAGATTTACTTTAGAAAAGAGAAGTGTTGAATACTTCTCTTGTTGCCTTATTTGACTATATTAAATGTTTGGGTAGAATCGAATTCAACAAACCAGCTTTCTTTTACGTCATATAGAAATCCATCACATCTGTTTATTTTATGGATGAATGTAGCCAATGTTATTAAAAATGATGGATTTTGAATAGAGAATCGTTTTGAATCGGGAATCGATTCTGAATCAAATTATTACACTCAAGAATCGAATCTAAAAAATTTTTTTTAATGGCATCAAGAAAGTGGTTTTTTGGAAGTCAGAATTGTGGTCCTGACTTCTGCTGCGGTCCCACAACATTCAACTGTCATATTATTGAATATTTAGAATTATAACTATTAAAATGTAATGATTTTACCAACCTTGCCCTTCTCATCAGATCAACTCTGCAGAGAACTGTTTCTAGTCTGAGGACCATCGATGGTACGGATGCTGACTTCACTCATGATGACGTTGCTAGGCAGACTAGCCCATCCTCGGACAGCTTCCTCAAGTTCATCCAGGGGCAGCTTCAGCAAACTCGCGATTTAAAGCAGAAGCACAGCGAGCAACTCAGGTAAAGTAAGCGAAGGTGTCATATTACACCTTCTCCTCATTCAATGAATTTTCTTTATTTCCATGACTATTTACATTGCAGATTGTCACTGAAGGCATCGAAACTATGAATGAACACGTGGAGTTATGTACTTACCAAAACAAGGTGAAATAACTGAAAACATGTTTTATATTGTAGTTTCTTCAAAATAGCCACCCTTTGCTCTGATTACTGCGTTGCACACTCTTGGCATTCTCTCGATGAGCTTCAAGCACACCTGTGAAGTGAAAACCATTTCAGGTGACTACCTCTTGATGCTCATCGAGAGAATGCCAAGAGTGTGCGAAAAAGTAATCGGAGCAAAGGCAGGCTATTTTGAAGAAACTAGAATATAAAACATGTTTTCAGTTCATTCATAGTTTTGATGCCTTCAGTGACAATCTACAATGTAAATAGTCATGAAAATAAAGAAAATGCATTGAATGAATACTCAGTGGCCTAGTGGTTAGAGTGTCCGCTCTGAGATCGGTAGGTTGTGAGTTCAAACCCCGGCCGAGTCATACCAAAGACTATAAAAATGAGACCCATTGCCTCCCTGCTTGGCACTCAGCAACAAGGGTTGGAATTGGGGGTGAAATCACCAAAATGATTCCTGGGCGTGCTGCTCACTGCTCCCCTCACCTCCCAGGGGGTGAACAAGGGGATGGGTCAAATGCAGAGGACAAATTTCACCACACCTAGTGTGTGTGTGTGTGACAATCATTGGTACTTTAACTTTAACTTAACTTATTGTTTTCAGTTATTTCACCTTTTTTTTGTTAAGTACATAACTCCACATGTGTTCATTCATAGTTCTGATGCCTTCAGTGACAATCTACAATCTAAATAGTCATGAAAATAAAGAAAATACATTGAATGAATACTCAGTGGCCTTGTGGTTAGAGTGTCCGCCCTGAGATCGGTAGGTTGTGAGTTCAAACCCCGGCCAAGTCATACCAAAGACTATAAAAATGGGACCCATTGCCTCCCTGCTTGGCACTCAGCAACAAGGGTTGGAATTGGGGGTGAAATCACCAAAATGATTCCTGGGCGTGCTGCTCACTGCTCCCCTCACCTCCCAGGGGGTGAACAAGGGGATGGGTCAAATGCAGAGGACAAATTTCACCACACCTAGTGTGTGTGTGTGTGACAATCATTGGTACTTTAACTTTAACTTAACTTATTGTTTTCAGTTATTTCACCTTTTTTTTGTTAAGTACATAACTCCACATGTGTTCATTCATAGTTCTGATGCCTTCAGTGACAGTCTACAATCTAAATAGTCATGAAAATAAAGACAACACATTGAATGAGGAGAAGGTGTGTACGAACTTTTGGCTTGTACTGTAAATAGAGGCAACTTGTTTATTCACTCTACTGCTACTTTAATTCCAAAAGCCTCAAAGGGTTGCACAAATCACAGAGACATCCCCTGATCTGAAACACAGGTGCCAAGGGTTCAAAAGTTATTTTTGCATAATAGGTCCTCTTTAAATTGGCCTCGTTATTAGAGCTATTCATTTTTTTCAGTTTTTGCTCTTTGAAGTTTTCTCGTTCAGTTGTATTTTCAGAATGTGCTGCAAAATGGTCCCCGGGCCCTCACTTTGGACAACCCAAAGTTGCTGCAACGGATACGTCGACAGAAATGCCGTATGCCACTCTATTAGTCATCATTTTGTTTGAGTTGGTCTCCAGACATGTGGCAGCCAGGAATGTCAGCTATCTCCTTGTTATGTCTGACGCACAGGGCGCAGCGAGCCTTAAGACAACGTCCATCTATTTGCACAAGTCTTTGGCCCGCAGTGCTTCTCCTGCGAGGCACGGACCACCAACACTTGAAGCGGTGGTCCACTTTCTGCTTATCTCAGTGACCCTTCCAAATTACACCGCACAAAAGATGAAACGTGGCATGGGCTACACGTACGGGTCACAACGAGGACTCCTATAGCCCGAGGGGGACGGAGCGGCGGCGTAGCGCTACCCTCGCCTCACCCCTCACCGTGTGCCCTCTACCCCCTGCTGGCCTCTGGACAATGAGCCAGTCTCTGGTCCTTGCAGGGACCAGCACCGCCATTTAACCTCTGGCCTGACCTAGTGTCAGACCCGGGCTTAGAGGAGGTGAGCGACGTGCCACGCGCCCGTCCAGCGAGGTAGAGGATCCATGGGGTTCAGCAGGGGTTCGATTTCACAACGCTTCTCTACAGGATGCAGGATGAAAGCGGCACGCTATTTTAGACGCTCGCGCTTTTACTCGGTGAAATATCAGGATCCACGCACGCAGGTCTGTCACAAAGTGATCCAATATGTTGAGCAGATGAAGTACAACGTAAAAGCACAAAGACTAAAATTGACATCTCTTATTATTGGCATCTCCAGTTGAACACTGCTTCACATTCTCACGGTGACCCTGGAGTGAACCAGCAGGTATAGCAGAAAAGGAGGGGGGGGGGTATCCGGGGGTCACAGTCCCTTCGGACCTCCAGACTCCTTTCCCCGTTGTCCTACTGTGAGGGAAGAGCCAGGTCTTTGTAGAGACTGATCCGGACTGCAGGTTACTGGCCGGCTACTCCAGTGTCTCTGAGCCCCCGGGGCAGATTAGTGGGGATCAGAGACGCGCTGCTAATAGATTCATTAAGTGGCTTCGGAGTCCGTTTATCCCCCCAATGAAAGAGACATTATACGTCGTCAGGACACACACACACTGGAGATCGCCTCTGACGGTTAGCAGGTCCACAATAAAGAATGAATACAATTAATTTGTGTGGATTTTAGAGATGTGGTTCCCAACTATATATATCTATATATATATATCAGTCGTGGTCAAAAGTCTACATACACCATACTTGCCAACCCTCCCGGATTTTCCGGGAGACTCCCGAAATTCAGCGCCTCTCCCGAAAACCTCCCGGGACAAATTTTCTCCCGAAAATCTCCCAAAATTCCGCTAACCCACAATATAACCAGCATACCTGCCCAATCACGTTATAACTGTAGAATGATGGAGGGCGAGTTCTTGGTTTCTTATGTGGGTTTATTGTTAGGCAGTTTCATTAACGTCCTCCCAGCACGGCAACAACACACAACAACAGCAGTCACGTTTTTATATACCGTAAAGCAGTTTGTCTGCGGTAAACAGCAATGTTGTGACACTCTTAAACAGGACAATACTGCCATCTAGTGCATTTGATGAAAGCACTTTTGTGCGTGCCACACATCAATGCATCATCAGAGTTCAGCATGGTTAGAAAAATAGTGACAGAATAGAACAAGGATGGACAATTCAACCCTTAACTCAACAATGAGTAGATGAGTGGTATGTGTGTGTATATGTGTAAATAAATGAACACTGAAATTCAAGTATTTATTTTATATAGTATATATATATACAATAAAATTAATATATATATATACGTATACATATATATATATACATATAATAAAATAAATATATATATACGTATATATATATATATATATATATATATATATATATATATATATATATAGCTAGAATTCACTGAACGTCAAGTATTTGTTATATATATATATATATTATATATATATACAGTGGGGCAAAAAAGTATTTAGTCAGCCACCGATTGTACAAGTTCTCCCACTTAAAATGATGACAGAGGTCTGTAATTTTCATCATAGGTACACTTCAACTGTGAGAGACAGAATGTGAAAAAAAAATCCAGGAATTCACATTGTAGGAATTTTAAAGAATTTAATTGTAAATCATGGTGGAAAATAAGTATTTGGTCACTTCAAACAAGGAAGATCTCTGGCTCTCACAGACCTGTAATTTCTTCTTTAAGAAGCTCTTCTGTCCTCCACTTGTTACCTGTATTAATGGCACCTGTTTGAACTTGTTATCTGTATAAAAGACACCTGTCCACAGCCTCAAACAGTCAGACTCCAAACTCCACTATGGCCAAGACCAAAGAGCTGTCAAAGGACACTAGGAAAAGAATTGTAGACCTGCACCAGACTGTGAAGAGTGAATCTACAATAGGCAAGCAGCTTGGTGTGAAAAAATCAACTGTGGGAGCAATTATCAGAAAATGGAAGACATACAAGACCAATGATAATCTCCCTTGATCTGGGGCTCCACGCAAGATCTCATCCCGTGGGTTCAAAATGATCATGAGAACGGTGAGCAAAAATCCCAGAACCACACGGGGGGACCTGGTGAATGACCTGCAGAGAGCTGGGACCAAAGTAACAAAGGTTACCATCAGTAACACACTACGCCGACAGGGAATCAAATCCTGCAGTGCCAGACGTGTCCCCCTGCTTAAGCCAGTGCATGTCCAGGCCCCTCTGAAGTTTGCCAGAGAGCACATGGATGATACAGCAGAGGATTGGGAGAATGTCATGTGGTCAGATGAAAACAAAATAGAACTTTTTGGTATAAACTCAACTCGTCGTGTTTGGAGGAAGAAGAATACTGAGTTGCATCCCAAGAACACCATACCTACTGTGAAGCATGGGGGTGGAAACATCATGCTTTGGGGCTGTTTTTCTGCTAAGGGGACAGGCCGACTGATCCGTGTTAAGGAAAGAATGAATGGGGCCATGTATCGTGAGATTTTGAGCCAAAACCTCCTTCCATCAGTGAGAGCTTTGAAGATGAAACGTGGCTGGGTCTTCCAGCATGACAATGATCCCAAACACACCGCCCGGGCAACGAAGGAGTGGCTCCGTAAGAAGCATTTGAAAGTCCTGGAGTGGCCTAGCCAGTCTCCAGACCTCAACCCCATAGAAAATCTGTGGAGGGAGTTGAAAGTCCGTGTTGCTCGGCGACAGCCCCAAAACATCACTGCTCTCGAGAAGATCTGCATGGAGGAATGGGCCAAAATACCAGCTACTGTGTGTGCAAACCTGGTAAAGACCTATAGTAATCGTTTGACCTCTGTAATATAACCTTTGTTGGCAATAACAAAGTATTGAGTTGAATTTTTGTTATTGACCAAATACTTATTTTCCACCATAATTTACAAATACATTCTTTAAAAATCCTACAATGTGAATTCCTGGATTTTTTTCTTCAAATTCTGTCTCTCACAGTTGAAGTGTACCTATGATGAAAATTACAGACCTCTGTCATCATTTTAAGTGGGAGAACTTGCACAATTGGTGGCTGACTAAATACTTTTTTGCCCCACTGTATATATATATATATGAAATACTTGACTTGGTGAATTATAGCTGTAAATATACCCCCCCTACCCCCCCCGAAATCGGAGGTCTCAAGGTTGGCAAGTATGACATACACTTGTAAAGAACATAGTGTCATGGCTGTCTTGAGTTTCCAATAATTTCTACAACTCTTATTTTTTTGTGACAGAGTGATTGGAGCACATACTTGTTGGTCACATAACACATTCATGAAGTTTGGTTCTTTTATGAATTTATTATGGGTCTACTGAAAATGTGACCAAATCTGCTCGGTCAAAAGTATACATACAGCAATGTTGATATTTGCTTACATGTCCCTTGGCAAGTTTCACTGCAATAAGGCACTTTTGGTAGCCATCCACAAGCTTCTTCTGGCAAGCTTCTGGTTGAATTTTTGACCACTCAGTTCAGCTAAATGTGTTGGTTTTCTGACATGGACTTGTTTCTTCAGCATTGTCCACACATTTAAGTCAGGACTTTGGGAAGGCCATTCTAAAAGCTTAATTCTAGCCTGATTTAGCCATTCCTTTACCAAATTTGACGTGTGTTTGGGGTCATTGTCCTGTTGGAACACCCAACTGCGGCCAAGACCCAACCTCCGTGCTGATGATTTTAGGTTGTTGTTTTTGTTTCATCTGACAACAGAACTTTCCTCCAGAAGGTCTTGTCTTTGTCCATGTGATGTCAGATGAACCAAAAACTGAGCTGTTTGGCCACAATACCCAGCAATATGTTTGGAGGAGAAAAGGTGAGGCCTTTAATCCCAGGAACACCATACCTACCGTCAAGCATGGTGGTGGTAGTATTATGCTCTGGGCCTGTTTTGCTGCCAATGGAACTGGTGCTTTACAGAGAGTAAATGGGACAATGAAAAAGGAGGATTACCTCCAAATTCTACAGGACAAGCTAAAATCATCAGCCCGGAGGTTGGGTCTTGGGCGCAGTTGGGTGTTCCAACAGGACAATGACCCTAAACACACATCAAAAGTGGTAAAGGAATGACTAAATCAGGCTAGAATTAAGGTTTTAGAATGGCCTTCCCAAAGTCCTGACTTAAATGTGTGGACAATGCTGAAAAAACAAGTCCATGTCAGAAAACCAACACATTTAGTTGATCTGCACCAATTTTGTCAAGAGGAGTGGTCAAAAATTCCACCAGAAGCTTGTGGATGGCTACCAAAAGCGCCTTATTGCAGTGAAACTTGCCAAGGGACATGTAAGCAAATATTAACATTGCTGTATGTATACTTTTGACCCAGCAGATTTGCTCACATTTTCAGTAGACCCATAATAAATTCATAAAAGAACCAAACTTCATGAATGTTTTTTGTGACCAACAAGTATGTGCTCCAATCACTCTATCACAAAAAAAATAAGAGTTGTAGAAATGATTGGAAACTCAAGACAGCCATGACATTACGTTCTTTACAAGTGTATGTAAACTTTTGACCATGACTGTACATATATAGTTAATTTACATGCAGTCAGCTTTCAGCCCTCGACTTGATATTTTTAGCCCAATGCGGCCCCCAAGTCAAAACGTTTGGACACTCCTGGTTTAAACTGTAAGTAGGTTTGATATAATTATTGAATTCGATTGAAATCAAGAGTAAAATTAATAATTCAGTGTTGATATATTATTAATATTAATATCGGCGGGAGATGGTGCCGACATTAGCCGTGTCGTTAGCATTGAGCGGCGCGAGGTGTTTTCCCGCTCTTCACATCGAAGACTCACAAATGCGGAGACATAAAGTCATAACACAACAACATAAAGCCAAAACACAACAACTCTCAGCTATAGCACGATTGCAAACGCCGCAACACAACAACATAAAGCCAAAACACAACAACTAAAAGCATACTTGCCAACCCTGCGGGTTTTCCGGGAGACTCCCGAAATTCAGCGCCTCTCCCGAAAACCTCCCGGGACAAATTTTCTACCGAAATTCAGGCGGAGCTGGAGGCCACGCCCCCTCCAGCTCCATACGGACCTGAGTGCTGTGTTGACAGCCTGTTCACACGTCCGCTTTCCCACAATATAAACAGCTAATGATGGAGGTTGAGTTCTTGGTTTCTTATGTGGGTTTATTGTTAGGCAGTTTCATTAACGTCCTCCCAGCGCGGTAACAACACACAACAACAGCAGTCAAGTCTTCGTCTACCATAAAGCAGTTCGTCTGCCGTAAACAGCAATGTTGTGACACTTTTAAACAGGACAATACTGCCATCTACTGTACATGCATATGTGACCCACCCATAATATGTCACATTTTTGTGTTGATTTATTTATTTTATTTTGTGGTTTGAATTAGTTTTTGGAGCTGTCATTCCACATTTATCAGTATTCACATTGGTCAGTAGGGGGCAGTAGGGCGTTTCTTCCCAATTGAATGCTATCACCTGCAGACCGGAAGTGTCTTGTCATTCTGATGAGCGCGACCAGTCTGTGAACAATTGAAACGTCCTGTGTGCTTTTTCCTCCTGTATAACAGGTTAGTTTTGGTGAATCAACTCACTGAATAATATCCATGTGATCTTTGTAAGTTTAAGTACACATTCTGATGGTGGAGCCTAACTCTAAAGTGTTTGTGAGTTGTAGTTTGTGTTTGTGAATGAATCCAGTGCACAGCTGCAGTAATCAATACAAAATGGCGACGTGAGTACGCAATGTTTATATAGGAACTTCTGATCCTAATTCAGACTCCCAAATTAGAGCTCCCGTTTTCTTATTCTTATTCTTATTTTATAATGTATATTTGTATAATGTGTGTGTTCTGAAATAGTGACAGAGAATAGAACAAGGATGGACAATTCAACCCTTAACTCAACAATGAGTAGATGAGTGTTATGTGTGTGTATATGTTTAAATAAATGAACACTGAAATTCAAGTATTTATTTTATTTATTTATATATATATATATATATGTAATAAAAAAAAAATAAAAAAAATATATATATAGCTAGAATTCACTGAAAGTCAAGTATTTCTTATAAATATATATCTTAACCACGCCCCCAACCACGCCCCCCGCCCCACCCCCGACCACGCCCCCCACCCCCCACCTCCCGAAATCGGAGGTCTCAAGGTTGGCAAGTATGACTAAAAGGGACAGCACGATTGCAAACACCGCAACACAACAACATAAAGCCAAAACACAGCAACACTCAGCTACAGCATGATTGCAAACGCCGCAACACAACAACATGAAGTCATAACACAACACACAGTCATAAAACAACAACATTAAGCCAAAACACAAAAACTCTCAGCTGTTGCACGATTGCAAATGACGCAACACAACAACATAAAGCCAAAACACAACAACTCTCAGCTATAGCACGATTGCAAACGACGCAACACAACAACATAAAGTCATAACACACAGTGTTCTGCCTATTGGCATCACTGGGCATGTGTGGTGTCTAACACGTGTGTCTTCACAGCAAAGCCTTGAACCCACTGGACGTCATAAAAGTGACCTGCCGACACTTTGCCGAAACCTTGCGTCTGGCCAAGGACCAGCGGCGTGCCCACGAGTGCGCCGACATCGGCGACGGCGAGCAAAAAGCTGCTGGTATTTTCGTTGCTGAGCGAGTCTGCCACGGCGAGGTTCCCCCGGTCCCTTGCAACAAGGAGAGCCGCCATGTCACTTCACCAGAGCAGGAGGTGTCCCCGTGTTGTGACGTTCAGACCCCGGCAACAGAGGGGAAGTTCACATGTCAAAACGTCAGCCCCAAAAGGTAACATGAAGGAGTAATGCCATCACGTCATATTCTTTATAGAGATGTCCGATAATGGCTTTTTTGCCGATATCCAATACTCCGATATTGTCCAACTCTTAATTACCGATTCCGATATTAACCGATACCGATATATACAGTCGTGGAATTAACACATTATTATGCCTAATTTTGTTGTGATGCCCCGCTGGATGCATTAAACAATGTAACGAGGTTTTCCAAAATAAATCAACTGAAGTTATGGAAAAAAATGCAAACATGGCACTGCCATATTTATTATTGAAGTCACAAAGTGCATGATTTTTTTTTAACATGCCTCAAAACAGCAGCTTGGAATTTGGAACATGCTCTCCCTGAGAGAGCATGAGGAGGTTGAGGTGGACGGGTTTGAGGTGGGGGGGTAGGGAGTAGCGGGGGGTGTATATTGTAGCGTCCCGGAAGAGTTAGTCCTGCAAGGGGTTCTGGGTATTTGTTCTGTTGTGTTTATGTTGTGTTACGGTGCGGATGTTCTCCCGAAATGTGTTTGTCATTCTTGTTTGGTGTGGGTTCACAGTGTGGCGCATATTTGTAACAGTGTTGAAGTTGTTTATACGGCCACCCTCAGTGTGACCTGTATGGCTGTTGACCAAGTATGCTTTACATTCACTTGTGTGTGTGAAAATCCGTAGGTATTATGTGATTGGACCGGCACGTAAAGGCAGTGCCTTTAAGGGTTATTGGCGCTCTGAACTTCTCCCTACGTCCGTGTACCACTACATACAGCGGTGTTTTAAAAAGTCATGAATTTTACTTTTTGAAACCGATACGGATAATTTCCGAACCGATACCGATAATTTCCGATATTACATTTTAAAGCATTTATCGGCCGATATTATCGGACATCTCTAATTCTTTACTTTGTTTCTTTGTGTGTATGTCTCCTTTGGCGAGCAGCGCTGATGCTGGACTGACTTTTACATTTGAGGACGGAGGAGGAAAAATCAAGTGTGGAGCTTCTTCTTCAAATGTTGCCAAACGCCATGCAGCTGCCATCATCCAGGTGAAAGAAAAGATTTCGCGCCACCCCGCTCTCTGCCGCGACTACAAATAGTATCGTTTGTCTATAAAATTGTTATAAAGTTAAAGTTAAATTACCAATGGTTGTCACACACACACTTGGTGTGGCAAAATTATTCTCTGCATTTGACCCATCACCCTTGATCAGCCCTGGGAGGGGAGGGGAGCAAAGGGCAGCAGCGTTGGCCGCGCCCGGGAATCGTTTTTGGTGATTTAACCCCCAATTCCAACCCTTGATGCTGAGTGCCAAGCAGGGAGGTAATGGGTCCCATTTTTATAGTCTTTGGTATGACTCGGCTGGGGTTTGAACTCACAACCTACCGATCTCAGGGCGGACACTCTAACCCAGGCCTGGGCAATTATTTTGACTCGGGGGCCAAATTTAGAGAATAAAAATGTGTCTGGGGGCCGGTATATCTATTTTTTAGGAAAACTAATACAAAACCTCACAATAAAGTCTGATTGAATGCTAAAAATGTTATGACAGACCGCCTTAAAAACGGAATGGAATTTAAAAAATTTCTATGAACGATAAAACCCTGAATATTGAGAACATATGAACATCACATCCCCTCTCAATCGACATATTTTACAATCAAGCCACACCCACACTGCTTGGTGCCTCGTCTGGCCTGCTGTGACGTAGATTACCATAGTAACTAGTAGGGTTGTACGGTATAAGGGTATTAGTATAATACCGCGATACTAATGAATCATATTCGGTACCATACCGCCTCTGAAAAGTACCGGTCCGCCGCACCCTAAGGTTTTTTGTTAAAATAAAGCCAATAATGCAATTTTTTCTGGTCCCCTTTATTTAGAAAAGTACCGAAAAGTATCGAAATAATATTGGGATCAGGACAACACTAGTCACTAAAATATCATGCAAAAGCACAGATTCCAACCATAGAAATACGTTGTATAGTTCAAGACTTACGGTCATTAGAAAACATCACTGCACATCATAATGACAGCTACACTTTCCATCTTAAAGATATAAAAAAATTATTTGGGAATGCCCGGCGGGCCGGATTGAAAAGCTTAACGGGCCGCATGTGGCCCCCGGGCCTTAATTTGCCCAGGTCTGCTCTAACCATTAGGCCACTGAGTAGGTATAAACTTTATAAACATATATAAACATTAGGGCTGTGAATCTTTGCTCACCACACGATTTGATTCGATTCTCGGGGGTAACGATTCGATTCAGAATCGATTCCCGATTCAAAATCTATACTTTTTTTTTATAAGATTGGGTGCCAGTTCTATGATTAACTACATTCCTCCATGAAATAAACAGCTCTGATCAATGTCCATATTACTTAAAAGAAAACGGGTTTTGTTTACTAAAATGCCTCCCAAACATTTAATAAAGTCAAACACAAATAAGGCAACAAGAGAAGTATCCAACACTTCTCTTTTCTAAAGTAAATCTGTACAGCAGATACAGATCATCTACCTACAATAGGATTTGTCTGAGTGGCTGTACAAGACAGGTTAAAAAAAAAAAATTTAAAAAAATAAATTTAAAAATATATATATATATATATATATATATATATTTTTTTTTTTTTTTTTGATTAATTTTTAATCGATTAAAATCACGATTTTAAAGAATCACGATTAATCTGAAAATCCTTTTTTTTTTTTTGACAGCCCAAATAAGTACCGTATTTTTCGGAGTATAAGTCGCACCGGAGTATAAGTAGCACCTGCCAAAAATGCATAATAAAGAAGGAAAAAAACATATATAAATCGCACTGGAGACCGGCCAAACTATGAAAAAAACTGCGACTTATAGTCCGAAAAATACGGTACACCTCTGCATAACATTAAAGGAAAAAAACAAAAAAAATAGATCAACTTACAACAAAGAATACCTTCATCAACATCGTTTTTTTGTCTGTAACAGAAAAGATTTAAAGAGCATTAATTTGCTGGATGTATAAAAAACTTGAACAATCCATCCATCCATCCATTTTCTACCGATTGTCCCATTCGGGGTCGCGGGGGGCGCTATAAGACTTAAATAAATAAATGACTATAAATAGCATCATTTGTAGGGGTGTCAAATGAATCAATAAATGATAATAAATTCAAATTGATTAGCAACATTAAAGGGGCTGTTCTTCACGATACATTTTTCAAAGCTAAAATTTATAACAGAACACATCCGTTTGACAATTGTCTATATTTTGCACAATTACTAAGTTTTTTTTAATAACATTTTTTACAGACATACAAAAGCAGTCCAAGAGAAGCAACAGACAATTTGCAGTCATGTTGTTGTTCTGATAGAATACACCTTCAATGACATCTACCGCTAGCTATCCAAATTGCTATTACTAGCTAATAATACTTAAAAGCTAATGCGCGTGCATGTGTTACGTACGTAAGTAGTTACGTCAATACATACGAAAAGCCCTGAGAGGGCGGGATATACTGCGTAAAATACAAAACCCAAAACCAGTGAAGTTGGCATGTTGTGTAATTTGTAAATAAAAACAGAATACAATGATTTGCAAATCCTTTTCAACTTATATTCACGTGAATAGACTGCAAAGACAAGATATTTCATGTTTTCAAACTGAGAAACTTAATTTTTGTATGCAAATAATCATTAACTTAGAATTTAATGACAGTGGTTTTCTGAAGTGTTCCTGAGCCCATGTGGTGATATCATTTACACACTGATGTCGCTTTTTGATGCAGTACCGCCTGAGGGATCGAAGGTCACAGGCATTCAATGTTGGTTTACGGCCTTGCCGTGATTTCTCCAGATTCTCTGAACCTTTTGATGATATTACAGACCATAGATGGTGAAATCCCTAAATTCCTTGCAATAGTTGGTTGAGAAATGTTGTTCTTAAACTGTTGGACAATTTGCTCGCGCATTTGTTCACAAAGTGGTGACCCTCGCCCCATCCTTGTTTGTGAATGACTGAGCATTTCATGCAAGCTGCTTTTATACCCAATTAGCCTGTTCACCTGTGGGATGTTCCAATTAAGGGTTTGATGAGCATTCCTCAAATTCCTCAGTCTTTGTTGCCACTTGTGCCAGCTTTTTTGAAACATGTCGAAGGCATCAAATTCCAAATGAGCTAATATTTGCAAAAAATAACCAAGTTTACCAGTTCGAACGTTAAGTATCTTGTCTTTGCAGTCTATTCTATTGGATATAGGTTGAAAAGGATTTGCAAATCATTGTGTTCTGTTTTTATTTACCATTTACACAACGTGTCAACTTCACTGGTTTTGGGTTTTGTACATTGGAAAGTTAGCGCCCTCTAGGCCATTGTTTTTCAACCACTGTGAGATACAGTCTTGTGTGCCGTGGGAGATTATCTAATTTCACCTATTTGGGTTAAAAATATTTTTTGCAAACCAGTAATTATAGTCTGCAAATGATGTGTTGTTGTTGAATGTCGGTGCTGTCTAGAGCTCGGCAGAGTAACCGTGCAATACTCTTCCATATCAGTAGGTGGCAGCAGGTAGCTAATTGCTTTGTAGATGTCGGAAACAGCGGGAGGCAGAGTGAAGGTAAAAAGGTGTCTAATGCTTTAACCAAAAATAAACAAAAGGTGAGTGCCTCTAAGAAAAGGCATGGAAGCTTAGGGAAGGCTATGCAGGACGAAACTAAAACTGAACTGGCTACAAATTCAACAAAAACAGAATGCTGGACGACAGCAAAGACTTACTGTGGAGCAATGTACAACCGAACATGACGTGACAATCAACAATGTCCCCACAAAGAAGGATTAAAACCAACTGAAATATTCTTGATTGCTAAAACAAAGTAGATGCGGGAAATATCGCTCAAAGGAAGACATGAAACTGCTCCAGGAAAATACTAAAAAAAGAGAAAAAGCCACCAAAATAGGAGCGCAAGACAAGAACTAAAACACTACACACAGGAAAACATAAAAAAACTCCAAATAAGTCAGAGGGTGATGTGACAGGTGGTGACAGTACACCTACTTTGAGACAAGAGCTATATTGATGCATGCTTGGTTATGCTTTAAAGTCATACCCAACAATTGCGACAAGGACTTTTTACTGTCAACTGAGTTTCATTTTTAATGATTTCTGCTGGTGGTGTGCCTCCGGATTTTTTCAACAAAGAAAATGTGCCTTGGCTCAAAATAGGTTGAAAAACACCGCTCAAGGCAGCCGTGTAATTGCTGCCAACAGCCCCTCGAACTCATAAAACACTTTAACCTACAAAACAAAGGTGAATAAAACACACTTGTGCTGATTAAAAATGAGGAATAAGATTAATGGCTACAATGCGCATGTTTTGTAGTGCACAGCAAACGTGCATCATGATACTGCGTGACATTGATAAAGCATGTTCCCCGAGGCTCGACCCACTATTGGAGAACTGGATTACGCAGACGTACCTAACGTTGTTGCCAGTATGTAAAGATAAATACACTACTATCAACAAAGTACAGTGCACACTCCATGTTTAGGCCTCATGCGTGTCTCCTAGCCTGGTTGTGCTAATCCTGCTATTGTGAAAAACAAACCATAACTCAACACAAAACATCTTAGATGAGTCCTCCAGGGATCATTGAGGTCTAGGTGTGTGTGTGCGATGGGAAGGTAGGGAGTGATTTATCCGATTCCAAAGAAGTGCGCTAGTAAGAGTTCTAAGATTTCTGTTTGCCTCAGTTTCGAGTGAATGTGCCTCCTCCTCCTCCTCTCCCAATTTCCCATGGGGAAGTGTAGGATTTAGAGGCGCACTGGAGCTCCATTTGTCTTGGAGCAGCCCGAAGTCACGCAGAGTTCAACAATACTCTGCAATTAGGGGAAAAAAAGAGGTTAACATGTTTTATGTCAAATGGAACAGCACACATTTGAGGTCTGCGTTGTGATTCATGGAGTGTTTTTGTGTTCCTCGTCAGGCACACTGGAGGGGCTTCACATTGAGGAGGAGGCTGGCGTCCGCTCTCGCTGCCGTTGCGCCGCCCGACACAGGCCAGGAGGACATCTTTGAAGTGGTGGACCTGGACGAGTTTGTTGTCGATGAGGTGCCCACGTGTGGTCGAGTGATCCGCTTTCCTTTTTTTTTTTTACTTTCAGTGTTCTGCAAAACAAACCAAAAGTAAAAAAAAAAAAAAAAACCAGCATAGAATATCTGAGTCTTAACAGATTTTGTTTTATAAAAAAATAGGCAACGCTGGAGCGAGGATGGACCTTGGCGCTTGGTGACGAGCTTCCTACTGGATGTTCGTCAGTGCCGAAGCAGCAGGTGAGGCAGCCTGAAGTACAACAGGGAGGGCCGCGCACGTACAACTTGAAGGACTGGGGGAGACGCTTTGATATGTTTTATACGTTAAAGAAGCAAAACTCTATAAACATTGTCATAATGTCAAATAATAGATTACATTAGGGCTAGGCGATAAAACAATAGCTATATATTGCGATAGACATGTAATCGATGTCAATAAAAAATGCGTTTGCCAAAGCGTTCAATATATATATATATATATATATATATATATATATATATATATATATATATATATATATATATATATATATTTTATATGTATGTATGTGTATATATATATATATATATATATATATATATATATATATATGTATGTGTGGGAAAAAAATCACAAGACTATTTCATCTCTACAGGCCTGTTTCATGAGGGGGGGTTTCCTCAATCATCAGGAGATTTTAATGGGAGCATTCACATACCATGGTTTATATAGGGCACAGAGTGGGTGGGTACAGGCTGGCGTAGGGGCGTGGTGATTGGCTCATGTGTTACCTAGGAGGTGTTTCCGTCTGTGGCGGCATGCTGTTACAATTTCGCTGCGCTTGTTGAGGGATGACAGGTCTGGACGGTAAATAATAAACAGTTTCTCTTTCAAGCATAGGTTGCATCTTTTATTACCACTATTGTAAGGTGTGCTGGATGCAAGAATTTGCCATGTTATTGAATATTCAACATTATTGTCTTTGAGGTCCCAAATGTGTTTGCTGAGTTCTGTGGTATTCCGCAGGTTTTGGTTCCTGAAAGAAGCCTTGTGATTGTTCCATCTGGTTTTGAATTCTCCCTCGGTTAATCCTACATATGTGTCGGATGTGTTAATGTCCTTGCGTATTACCTTAGATTGGTAGACAACTGATGTTTGTAAGCACCCCCCGTTGAGAGGGCAATCAGGTTTCTTTCGACAGTTACAGAAAAGTTACAGTTAAAGAAACCTGATAACCTTATTAAGACATATATATATATATATATATATATATATATATATATATATATATATATATATATATATATATATATATATATATATATATATATATATATATATATATATATACACACACATATATATGTATGTGTGTATATATATATAAATGTGTATATATATGTGTGTATATATGTATGTGTATACATCTATATATATATTTATATATATATATATATATATATATATATATATATATATATATATATATATATTTATATTTATATTTATATATATATATATATATATATATATTTATTTTTTTTATGTACCGGTGTGTATATATATATGTAAGTATTTACATATTTGTATGTACCGGTGTATATATATATGTATATATGTAAGTATTTACATATTTGTATGTATATATTCAGGTTGTACGGTATACAGGTACTAGTATAGTACGGCGATACTAATGAATCATATTTGGTACTATACCACCTCTAAAAAGTACCGGTTTTTGAAAAAGTAAGATTTTCGATTACTTTGAATTGATTGAGAAACGTTACAAGTAAGAATTAATTCCAAAATAATTTATTTGACACCCCTATATATATATATATATATATATATATATATATATATATATATATATATATATATATATATATATATATATGTATATATATATGTATATATATATATATACATATATATATATATATATATATATATATATGTATATATATATATGTATATATATATATATATATATATATATATATATATATATATATATATATATATATATATATATATATATATATATATATATATATATATATATATCCATCCATCTTCTTCCGCTTATCCGAGGTTGGTCGCGGGGGCAGCAGCCTAAGCAGTGAAGCCCAGACTTCCCTCTACCCAGCCACTTCATCCAGCTCCTCCTGGAGAATCCCGAAGCGTTCCCAGGCCAGCCGGGAGATATGTATATATATTAGAGATGTGCGGATAGGCAATTATTTCATCCGCAACCGCATCACCAAAGTCGTCAACCATCCGCATCCACCCGAATTAACATTTAATCAACACTGCACCCGCCCGCACCCGCCCGCACCCGCCCGTTGTTATATATCTAATATAGACGATGCAAGGCATTAGTGAGGTTATAAAGCTTTTGCCTGTTAAAGAAAGGAGACTGATCCAATGCAGCAATCATCTGGGAACCGCGCTGAGCGCACCTCCAAGCGTGTGGAGGTGCGATGTCCCTCGCACCCGCGGCGCCTCCACCCGGGCTCGCGCCCGAGGCTTCAGCGCGCATCGTTGCGGCCATCCTACTCGTCGCGGCCTAGCCCTCGCGGCTCTCGCTGCCGGCGACGGCCGGGTATGTCATGTCTGTGTAATCATGTTTAGTCTTAGTCATGTTTTGTTTAGTTTCTGGCTTTTTCACTCCCTTGTCTTGTCACCATAGTTACCCATTAGTTTCACCTGTCATGTCACGCACCTGTTTTGAGTCACGCACCTGTTGTTAATCATGTCTGTGTTATTTAAGCTTTTCATTTTCTGTTGTTCGTCCTGGAGTCATAGCCTTTCTCACCCTGCTATCTTCGCATTTATGCCCCCTGTCACACTCTGTCCACGTCTGCGCACTTCATGTCCATGCCAAATAAGTTTGTTTATTATTGCCACAGTTAGTGTTTTTTATTGTTCATAGTTTTTTGCCCCCGTGCAAGTCTTTTGTTTTCATTAGTCAAGTTTGTACATCCGCCTTGAGCGCGCCTTTTGTTCTTTTGAGTGTTATTATTAAAAATGTATTTACCTTCAAGCCATGTCCGATCCAAATTCTTTTGCATCTTGGGAAAACAAAAACTCCACAGTCCAAGTCATGACAGGGTATGGGCCCGACGCTCCAGCGCCATCCATTTTCAGGGCTAGTTGATTCGGCAGGTGGGTTGTTACACACTCCTTAGCGTGTTCCGACTTCCAGGGTGAGTCCCACCCCTTTCGTGAGCGCACTGCGCGCGGAGTGACCCCTGTTACGCGCCCCCGGCAACGGGGGTGGCGGGCATGTAAGCTGCGCGGGCGGAGCACGCGGAGTGACCCCTGTTACGAGCCCCCGGCCACGGGGGTGGCGGGCAGGTAAGCTGCTTACCTGCTGCGCGTGACGCCGGCCGCGGCGAAGGCGGACGAGGCGGGGTGTCGGTGCGGTGGGCGCGGTGGTGACCCTGGACGTGCGTTGGGCCCTTCTCGTGGATCACTTCAGCTACGGCTCCCGGTGGGGCCCTCTCGGGGGAAGGGGCCTCGGTCCCGGACCCCGGCAAGGCGTCCCTTCTCCGCTCCGTAAAAGTGTCCATCTCTTTTTTTTTTCTTCTTTTGTTGTGGCATATGCTGCAGGTGCCTGCTCGTTTTTCGTATGTGGGTAACAACATTTAACTATGTATATATATTTACGAATTGGTTTAACTGCCACCCGCCTGAATCTATTTAAAATCTTTTTTTTTTTTATTTCAACCGCCCGACCCGACCCGCGGATAAAATCTAATTTTTTTTTATTTCAACCGCCCAAACCGCGGATAATCCGCGGACTCCGCGGTTGTGTCCGCAAACCGCGCATCTCTAATATATATATATATATATATATATATATATATATATATATATATATATATATATATATATATATATATATATATATATATATATATATATATATACATATATATATATATGTCTTAATAAGGTTATCCAAAAAATAGTGCTCGATACCGTAGTAGAGCGCAATATATGTATGTGTGGGGGAAAAAAAAAAAAAAAAAAAAAAAAAAAATATATATATATATATATATATATATATATATATATATATTTATATATATATATATACATAATTGTCGGTTGCATGAACAAAGACCCTTGCTCTCTGGTAACTGAGCAACGCAGGAAGTGATTACTGATCAGTGGGAGTGACACGCTAACAGCCAATCAAGTGACAGTATCAAATGATCTTGAGTGAGAAGAGAAAGTAAAAATTGAGAAATTGTGGATAAAAGAGGAAAAGTCACATGGACAGTATGGCAGTGTTTTGGATTTGATTTTTTTTTTAAAGGGACCGTAGTCAGACCAATGTGGTCTGTAAATGATGCTTGGCGCTCGTCCCCACCAAGACCACCTTCGCTGCGCTCACCCTTTAGAGCACAGCTGTAACTTCCTGGCACTAAACCTGCAGAAAATAGTTCTTCTCAGGTTTCTATATGTTTACATTTTCACACTTTGCATTGTTTTTTTCGACTTTATGAAGTATTACTTACATATTCCCTATTTTTGCATCTTCACTTTAAGAGCTTATTGGTAAGCGTTTGATTTTACAATTTAGTTTGTTCGTGATTAAGTGCGTACATAATGCATATTTTTTGGCAATTAATCATGTGCGTTAACTGGTTAATTTTGACAGCCCTTATAATTATCGATAACACTTATATTGTGATACAGTTTTCAGCCACATGGTTCAGCCCTATAGTACATCATTTATTTCATATATACAATAGGCTTTAGCTGCGGGCCAAAAATGGCCCCTGAACAGAACTTTGGACAGCCCCTCCCGTCGACGCTGCATCCTCTGCGAGCCTGCATTTGAAGACCGTCTCTGAAAAATGGACACATTCCAGTCTTGTCAAATAACCACATTTTCTTCCCTTTTAAGTACAGTGTATATCGTAGAGGATCATGTGACAATGTGTGAATTTTGGTCCTCGTCAGAAGAGTAATTGGCTATCCCTTTCTCATTGTGCTTATCACCCCCACGGGGATTCTTCTCCCTGTGCCTGATTGATCTTTGAATTTATTCCCTGGAAAAACACAATTACTTAAGAGAGACCTGAAGGTTGCTCACCACCATGGTGTTTTTTCTGCCTTCATTTACCTCCCGTTGGATCTTTTCTTTGGCTCGTCCGTGGCGTTCTACATCACCGCAGCCCGTTTGGGGCGCAGCTGACATCGTGCAGCTGCTGTCACGGCGAGCAATTTAGCATCTTCGCAACAACGGCGAGATGGGAGCTCGACGGCGCTTCATTATTTACACATTAGCGCGTCTCGTCGTATTAAGCGGTACGTTTGTGTTCCAGCTTCCGGGCTCCTACCATAGACATTCCCAGCTTGTTCTCCCACCTCTGCCTGTGCGGGGACCGACACAAGCCTGGGAGGTCAAGGACCAGGATGACTCCACGTGCAAGACCGTGTCAGCACAAAGGTAGGACCTTCAGTCGATATTTCTGTTTCGAGTCCGTTTTTATGTCAAGTTGCATTTTAACAGGGGGAAAAAAACTACTTTTAATAAAGATTCTGACGTCATTTGTATTTGACCCCATAACAACCAGTAAGCATTCTGACCCCCACAGACTGGTTTTGGGACCATGAAGTACAACAGAGCTTCTCTATAATGTTTTGTTACGCCCCCCACCCCCAGGAAGAAGAAAATATTTTGCACCTCCCCACTCTCCATTGTGACTATAAATAGCATCATTTGTAAAAAAAAAAAAAAAAAAAGATCGATTTTTAGATTAATCTTGATTCTTATTAAAAAATAATCAAACATTTTTATTTTTTAAATTTGTATTTATTTATTTATTTATTTATTTTTTTCAATCTGTCCTTTCCAGCCACTCAGACAAATCATATTGTTGATGTAGATCAATAATAATAATAATAATAATAATAATAATAATTAATTAAAATGAATCAGCAATATTAACTAAGGAGTACAATGTATAAAACACTTTAACCTACAAAACAGAAATGTATAAAAACATTTTTGCAGACTTTTTTTTTTTTAAATCAAAATGACTAACGGCTACAATGAGCATGTTTTGTAGTACACAGCTTCAGTTTCAAGCATGATACTGATAAAAGCATGGTCACCCGGCCCCACTATTCGAAAAGGACTGAAGCACACAATTGAGTCCTGTCCCTTTAAAAAAGTACTCTAAGTCTAAATCCTTGTGTTGATAAAAGACATCTGTCACACAAACACACAAAAGCTGGCTGATACTTTATTTATTTTTGGTCCCCACAGCTAAATTGTATGTTCATAAACGCTGTGGAGCTGCTCCTCGAAGTTAATAACCATCACCTCCACTGTGGCAAATAAATGTTGGAGTGCTGAAGTCTAAAAGTGTTATAAAAAACTCGTATATATATATTTTTTTTAACTTTCAACACTTGAGTCTCTAGATCAACTTCAGATCTATTTTCGATTATAAGTTGTTAATATTTTTTCATCATTGATTTGTTGATTTTATGTGTCCATTTTTGTCAAAGAAAACTTCGGTGTTTTTTTATGGCAAACACACAGAATATGCAATATTTTTCCCCAAAAATATTTCAAAGAATATGGAGTATATGGAGCCTTAAATAGGTCAAAAATTCATAACAACATTGATTTTGATTTATTATTATTTTTAGAGCAAAATAAGATTTAAAAAGATCCTACTGAAATTGTTTAGGATCCAAAAGAGTCCCACTCTTATATATAATTTTTTTTTTTTTTTACTTCCATCACTTAAGTCTCTCGATCAACTTCAGATCTATTTTTGATTATAAAGTCAAGAACTATTTTGATACATTCATTAAAAAAAACCTACCTTAACTTCAGGAGGAGCGTGAAATTAATTATGTCTCCTGGGGGCAGGGGTTGTGACAAAAAAAATTGAGAAGCCGCTAAGCTCGCTTGAAACCACAAAAGAAGCGCGTGAGGTGGTATAAAAGCATCTTTAGTGTTAATCAAGAACTATTTTGACACTTTCAGAAAGAAAACCCCTTAACTTCAGGGGGGGCGTGAAAACAATTATGGCGTGACAAAAAATGAATTAAGTAGATTGATATTTTGTTTTTCATTATATCAATTGTTTGTCCTTTTTGTAAAAAATGTTTACAAAACATGTACACAGGAGGACTTAGAGCAGACCTGGGCAATTATTTTGACTCATGGGCCAAATTTTGAGAAAAAAATGTGTCTGGGGGTCTGTATATCTGATTTTTAGGAATACTAATACAAAACCTCACAATAATGTCTAAATGCTAAAAACCTTATGACAGACCACCTTAAAAAACGGAATGGAATTTTACATTTTTTTTTCCTGAATGAGACACCCAGAATTTACATGAAAATAAAGAATGTTGCAATATTAACTATGAAGGATAAAACACTGAATATTGACAACATATGAACGTCACATCGCCTCTCCATCCACATACATTACAATCAAGTGAAACACAACAAAAATGCAACAAACAGTGAAATATGAACATGAAGGGTAAAAAATAAACCCACTTACAATCTGATATATGTGATATATCACTAAGCTTTACAACTTTGTTGTAAAAATCTCCTTCCACGTCTGTCCCTGACACCCACATTTCAGGCTCTGGAAACACTCTGTGGAAACGCTCCCCACCCACACTGCTTGGTGCCTCGTCTGAGCTGACTTACATTACCTTAGTAACTAATTAGATGACCATAGTAACTAGTATATCATGCATATTTCAACCATTGAAAGACTTAGTATAGTTGAAGACTTACGGTCATTAGAAAACATCACTGCACATCATAATGGCAGCTACACTTTACATCTTAAACATCTACCGTATTTTCCGCACTATAAGGCGCACCTAAAAACCACAAATTTTCTCAAAAGCTAACAGTGCGCCTTATAACCCGGTGCGCTTTATTACGATTAATTTTCATAAAGTTTCGATCTCGCAACTTCGGTAAACAGCCGCCATCTTTTTTCCCGGTAGAACAGGAAGCGCTTCTTCTTCTACGCAAGCAACCGCCAAGGAAAGCATCCGCCCCCATAGAACAGGAAGCGCTTCTTCTTCTACCCGCCCCCGGAAGAAGAAGAAAAAACGCGCGGATATCACCGTACGTTTCATTTCCTGTTTACATCTGTAAAGACCACAAAATGGCTCCTACTAAGCGATCCGGTTCATAAAAAGACGCAATCTCTCCATCCGCACACGGATTACTACCGTATTTCACAGCAACTGAACCGCACTGTGGAACGGGAGCACGTACGGTGAATATTCGCACCACAGGGAATGAGAAGTCATCCTTCACTGTGGTTCTAGCTTGCCATGCTAACTTCCACTCATGGTGATATTCAAAAGGAAGACCTTGCCAAAAGAGACCTTTCCAGCCGGCGTCATCATAAAAGCTAACTCGAAGGGATGGATGGATGAAAAAAAGATGAGCGAGTGGTTAAGGGAAGTTTACGCGAAGAGGCCGGGTGGCTTTTTTCACACAGCTCCGAAGGCGAACACACCTTCACTAAGACGGGCAGACAGCCTCGGACGACATACGCCAACATTTGCCAGTGGATCGTAAATGCTTGGGCAGATATTTCGGTCACAACTGTGGTCCGAGCTTTCCGGAAGGCAGGATTCACAGAACAACAGCGACACTGACTCCCGATGACTTCTACGAGACGGAACCGGCCATTTTGGATACCACGCTTGCGCAACTTTTCAATTCGGACACCGAAGACGAAGAATTCGAAGGATTTACGAATGAAGAATAACTTCAGAAGGTGAGCGCTATGTTTATTTTGTGTGTTGTGACATTAACGTTCGAGCAACATTATGTTACTATTGCTCTACACCATTTTGAATTTTACTATGTTTGTGATTGCACATTTGCGTACATTTTGGGACAGAGTTGTTAGAACGCTGGTTTTCAATATATTATTAAAGTTTGACTGAACTATCTGACTGTTTTTTTGACATTCACTTTAGCGCAGCGTAGGCGCGGCTTATAGTCCGGGGCGGCTTATTGGTGGACAAAATTATGAAATATGTAATTCATAGAAGGTGCGGCTAATAATCCGGTGCGCCTTATAGTGCGGAAAATACGGTAAATGAATGATTTGGGAATGTCCGGCGGGCCAGATTGAAAAGCTTAACGGGCCACATGTGGCCCCCGGGCCTTCATTTGCCCCAGTTCTGACTTAGAGGGTAAAAACCAAATGGATTTAAAAAGGTAATAATTAGTAGTTTTTTGTTTACTTATTTTGTACTGTTGACTTGATTTTGATCCAACAATTGTGTGTAACAAAACAGAAAAAGCCAAGAGTTTAAACGTCGTGTTGATATTGTTACACTGTCATCAAGACAGAAAGCAGCAGAGTTGACACTGTACAACATTTAAAACGAATAGAAAGTGTAACTGTGCTATAAAACCCTACGTCATGTCGTATGATCCTGTTGTTTGTGTGGTAGAAACAAATCTGTGGCGAGCGGCCTCTCTGAAAGATCAGAGGACTTCCTGGAGGAATGGTAGGTCCTCTCATTGAGGTTGGCGGTTGGATGAAGAGTGACAGCGGCTTTTATTTTCCCCTTCAGGGGCTTCACTCACAGGCGCACAGCCGAGCTGATGCTGAGAAGAGCCCAGAGGATGAAGTCCAAGAAGAAAAGCTCAGGTGAGTGTTGACCATTGAATGTTACGCAATATATCAGCAGTGGTTAGTTGGAGGCCAGAAACTCATCTCTGTGTTTGTTAAACTAATAATTCGAGGTGTCAACATTTTTTATTTTCGAATTAATCGTGGTTCTTATTTGTAACGATTCTTAATCGCTTTTTAAAGCCCCACTTAAGAACTTTTCAGTTTTGGGTGATTTTGGCGGCGCCAGTGGACCAAAGCGGTAGTGTTTTGCCAGAGGAAGACCACATTTCCCATGAGGACCAGCGCATATAGAGTCACACTGACATGTATTGGCACAAATATTCTGTCTTTAATGTCTATGTTGATGTTAAATAGCAGACACTATCAAGAAATGATCTTGGATTACGCTACAAACATGACGCTACTACCAAGAATGTATCAGGGCGGATGAAGGTCCGAAGCAAAGAAAGACCGACAGGCTATTTATTGCTACCACGCAAATTTCCGATAGCTAACATTAGCATTAGCATTTTGATTTGAGCATCGAAAGTCACTTACTAGTCCAGCAGGAACAGAGCTAAGGCAGTGTGGGTCTGAAATCCCTCGTCTTTGAGCTCACGCCAGCGAGTGAAAGCCGGGGCAATGTTAGTTAGTTAGTTTATTATTTCTTCGGTCAATGGTCAACAAAATAAACAAACAGTTTTACATAAACAAACAGTTGTACATTCATAAATAAAAAATAAAAAATGTTGCAGACCGAAAGGGTTTAGGCTGAAGTTGAACACTTATTGCGCCTAAACCTATGAACAAAGTCAAGTATTAGATGAGCTTCCAAAAAGTATGAAATTTCCTTTTCACAACATATTATAAATACACATTGTACACAACCTAAATACTGTTGATTGACTGTCCTTTTATCCGGGTAGCCCCCTTTTTTTTTTTTTGTCCAGTCGGACAAAACTTTTTGTTTCTTTGGTGCAGTAATTGCACGTCGCCGTTCTTCTTCTTCTTCTTCTTCTTCGTCTTTGAGTTTCCAGAGGTGTCATTTAACCAGTTGTAAGTCCGTGTATCATCTCAAATGTTATTAAATTTTTTTGATGATGGTTGAAAATTACTTTGTCCTGCTTTAATTTTTTTAATTTTATTTTTATTTGTATTTGACTTTATTAAATGTTTGGGTAGAATTTTATAAACAAAACATATATTTTAAGTAATATAAAAATGTAAAAGAGCTGTTTATTTTATGGAGGAATGTAGTTAATCATAGATCTGGCACCTAATGTTATTAAAAAAATATTGATTTTGAATGGATAATTGTTTTGAGTGGAGAATCGATTCTGAATGGAATCGTTACCCCCAAGAACCGAATCGAGTGGTGCCCAAAGATTGACAGCCTTACTAAATATGTATGTTGTAATGTTTTCATGCCTCGTCATTCCTAAATATCCCTGACTGCATGTCGTAGGAGTAAGTCAAGAAGTTGACAGCAGTGCACCTTTCCAAGTGGTGTGTGGTAATGAGCCGTAACAGACAGCAGAAGCCAGACTCTGTCGCTTCTCATTGAGCTTTATTGGAGAACTGGAAACCAAGAAGGACAACAACAACTGCCAAGGAACCTTCTGACAAGTCCTCTGGTCTCTGACTTTCCTTTGGTTGTTGTGGTTTCCAAGGTGACGTCAGCCGTGTGCCTCTCCGACAGTCGTCCAGTCCTGGTTAGCGCGCCGCTGCCATGTGGAGGCACACTGCGCTTTGATCACGATGGCAAAAAGCACGACTTCACTGCTAGCGGTCTTGTCATTTCGCTCCAATGACCGCCAGGTCTTTGTCGAGTCTAACTTGTCATGGCAGCCCCCTCACTAGAACCAGAGCAGCGCTCTCAGAGTTCCCCGAAGTCAGGCTGCGGTTTTCTGGGTCTGGTTTTCAGGCCTGCCTTGTCCCTCTTTAACCTTCTGCTGCCATCCTAGGTCCACCAGTGCACGTGGTGGCTTGCAGGAACGCACCACTGACCACCTACCAGCTGGGTCCGCTAGAGGGACTACGCGGTACTGATGGTACCAAAGGTAAGAGTCCGTCTCCTTCTCTAGGCCAGATGTGGACGTGCTAGTTACATGTCATGTGTTCATGTTACTGCAGTCCAGTCAGCTCAAGACCCAAGTTAGAAAAATCACAACAATATATCATACTGTATATTCATACTTACAATTATAAATGAAGGATAAAGAACACAGCAGGCAAGTGAACCAAAAAGCGGTACAGTGGAACCTCAATTTACGAACTTAATTGGTTCTTAAGCATGGTTGTAAATCGTAGTCCGTATAGTAAAGCACAGTTCCCGCTAAGAAATAATGTAAACAAGTCCATATTTTGGTAAAAGAAGCACACTTTGAAAACACTGTGTGTGTGTGTATGTGTGTATATATATACATATATACACACGTCGGAGTCTGCGCGTCTCCCTCGTCGAAAAAAAGACCTCACCGGCGGAGTGAGCGGATGATGGTTGCATAGATTCTCCACAACGGTCACAAAGGCGGAAGAAGGCTGCAGCAAAGATGGGCCCCCAATTGTCTTGGTCTCCATGCCATTGGACCCTGGCCTTCTCTCTGCCAAGGACAGTATGGTGGCTGTCTGTGCACCAGTCTCCCCACTTTAAAAGATTCCACGCACAGGCGTTCTCCTGAAGGCAATCCCACCAACAGGAGGACAATCATACTCGGTATATATATATATATATATATATATATATATATATATATATATATATATATATATATATATATATATATATAAAAATATTAGTGTGTATATGTACATATATTATGTTTATACTTGGGTTGTACGGTATAGTACCGCGATACTAATGAATCATACTCGGTACTATACCTCCTCTTTTTGTAGCTGCGGACCGATCAATGCTTGAAAAATTTGTCCCACGGACCGGGGGGTGTATGGTACTTTATTTTTTAGATTTTTTTTTTTGTGTGTTTTTTTTTTGTCATAAAGAAATACAATCATGTGTGCTTACGGACTGTATCCCTGCAGACTGTATTGATCT
>NC_084576.2:22340000-22360000 GCF_033978685.3 Nerophis lumbriciformis
CCCTGCTTTAAGATGTCAATAAACAACATACTTCATATAATCGACAGTAGGGATGTCCGATAATGGCTTTTTGCCGATATCCGATATTCCGATATTGTCCAACTCTTTAATTACCAATACCGATATCAACCGATATATGCAGTCGTGGAATTAACACATTATTATGCCTAATTTGGACAACCAGGTATGGTGAAGAAAAGGTACTTTTTTAAAAAATTAATAAAATAAGATAAATAAATTAAAAACATTTTCTTAAATAAAAAAGAAAGTAAAACAATATAAAAACAGTTACATAGAAACTAGTAATTAATGAAAATTGGTAAAATTAACTGTTAAAGGTTAGTACTATTAGTGGACCAGCAGCACGCACAATCATGTGTGCTTACGGACTGTATCCCTTGCAGACTGTATTGATATATATTGATATATAATGTAGGAACCAGAATATTAATAACAGAAAGAAACAACCCTTTTGTGTGAATGAGTGTAAATGGGAGAGGGAGGTTTTTTGGGTTGGTGCACTAATTGTAAGTGTATCTTGTGTTTTTTAGGTTGATTTAATAAAAAATTAAGTAAGTAAAGTAAAAAATTGTTATATTCTTTATTTTACTGTTATATTTGTATTCTTATTGTTACTTTTTATTTTTTTTCTTATTGTTATATTTTCTATTTTATTTCCGTTTATACCGCTATTATTTAGTTTTTAAATTCTTTTAAATTCTCTCTGAATTCTGTACACTGCTGCTGGAATTTTAATTTTCCTGAGGGAACTCTCCTGAAGGAATCAATAAAGTTCTATCTATCTATCTATCTATCTATCTACATAGCAATTTGACGCTGTGGTCATAGTTGGAATTGCCTCAAAATAGATTTTAAGATATTTAACACTCAACTGCCAACTGGCGGCTAAAGTAGATGGTGTACCCCCCTCAATTCGTCACGTTTCATGTGTCAGGTAAACCGTGAAAGGGGGCCATATGAATCCCCTTCCTACTGTAATTGAATGATGAATTACAAAGATAGGGACGGCGTGGCGCAGTGGTAGAGTGGCCGTGCGCAACCCAAGGGTCCCTGGTTCAATCCCCACCTAGTACCAACCTCGTCATGTCCGTTGTGTCCTGAGCAAGACACTTCACCCTTGCTCCTGATGGGTGCTGGTTAGCGCCTTGCATGGCAGCTCCCTCCATCAGTGTGTGAATGTGTGTGTGAATGGGTAAATGTGGAAGTAGTGTCAAAGCGCTTTGAGTACCTTGAAGGTAGAAAAGCGCTATACAAGTACAACCTATTTATCATTATTAATTGACTCCATTAAAAATTCACTCCGTGCATTGCTCTCAACACCAGAGCGCGTTTATTTGACCGTAGATTTGAATGAACAGAGTGAAGAATTTAAACGATGATTATAGAGCTAAAAAGTCCATGTGTGGGAATCAGTGTTCATTTTGTTGACTATAAATGTTTAATTTTGACAGCAGTCTTTGATTTAGTTTCAGTCATATTTTAGTCAACTAAATTGAAGTTCGAGTCTAGTTTTAGTCAATTATTTTCTCAACATTTTCGTCTCCGGAAAATCACAGCGTATTTTCTGGACTGAAATATAAAAGTGTTGGAAGTTGTCTTGAAACCAGTTTTATTGAGGTTACTGCAGAGTGTCTCAAGAACTAAATTCACAAAAAGTGGAACTGTTTAACAAAAAATAAATAAATAAAACAGGTTGTCGATAACTGAGACAAACCCTTTTAGTCATCAAAATCAACTCTGGTAGGAATGTTTGAACATGAGCCAATCAGCACGGACGAGCGAGCAAGTATGTTGTGACGGCATTGGCAACAAAAAAGACAACAAAACAAACCACCCGACCCAGTTTTTCCAACTGGGGAGAAAAAAGAAAAAAAATGCACTTCAAAATGTTCAGTATTTATTAAAGTGCGATTTTTGTAAACAGAGATTGAAAGTCCATTTTATTTCGATGTTTGGTTACCAATTTCGGATAATGAAGTGTTTGACCGTCCAATTACAATTGTAAAAGAATACTACAAAATTGAAGAAAAAATTATTTTCAGGTAAAAAAAAACTGGCAGAATTTTATGGTTGGTTTTTACATCACTGGACATATTTGTACGCGCTATCGTAATGTAATCTAGCTAGCGTCAATAGTATTAGCTAATATGCTAACACGATTGTCTGTTAGTATTATTAACTTACATTTGTTTTTGTATTGTTCCAGTTTCATAAATTCCTCAGTAAATTCACCAAAACGTCACCGTGGAGTGATTGAGTCTGTTTAGCTGATTCGAGAGCTAGCTTCAGCTTTAATGGGTCCATGACCATGACTTCTGTTTTGTTTGATCAGCCGTTTTACTGCCGTGTTACATACACCGTTTGGAAACAATTAAAGTGTGTACATAAACATTTACAGAATATTTCTGCGTAAATAACTCATTTCACAACGTACATATTAAGTTAAAGTACCACTGATAGTCACACACACACACTAGGTGTGGTGAAATTAACCTCTGCATTTGACCCATCCCCTTATTCCACCCCCTGGGAGACGTGGGGAGCAGTGAGCAGCAGCAGTGACCGTGCTCGGGAATCATTTTGGTGATTTAACCCCCAATTCCAACCCTTGATGCTGAGTGCCAAGCAGGGAGGTAATGGGTACCATTTTTATAGTCTTTGGTATGACTAGGCGGGGTTTGAACTGAGGACCTACCGATCTCAGGACGGACACTCTAACCACTAGGCCATAGGTGTCAAACTCTGGCCCGCGGGCCAATTTTGGCCCGCCGTGTAATTTCACCTGGCCCTTGAGGCGATATCAAATTAACACTAAAGCTGGCCCGCCGATTATATATTGCGGCAGTGCCGCGGTATCACTGCATTCACCGTTAATTCTAATACTTGCCAACCCTCCCGGGAGTCTTCCAAACTTCAGCGCCCCTCCCGAATATTGTCAGGGTCTGCTTTTCAGCCAGTCCAACGAGTGCTGGCCCAGTCACATAACATGTGCGGCTTCTGCACGTACACACAATTGAATGCAACACTACAAGGTGTGTGTGTGTGTGTGTGTGTGTGTGTGTGTGTGTGGGGGGGGGGGGGGGGGGGGGGGGTAGCGGGGGGTGTATTTTGTAGCGTCCCAGAAGAGTTAGTGCTGCAAAGGATTCTGGGTATTTGTTCTGTTGTGTTTATGTTGTGTTACGGTGCGGATGTTCTCCCGAAATGTGTTTGTCATTCTTGTTTGGTGTGGACTCACAGTGTGGCGTATACTTCTAACAGTGTTAAAGTTTTTTATACTGGCACCCTCAGTGTAACTTGTATTGCTGTTGATGAAGTATGTGTTGCATTCACTCGTGTGTGCGTACCGAAGCCGCACATATTATGTGACTGGGTCTGAACGATGTTAGAATTGATGAAAAGCGGACGTGACGATAGCTCGTAGAGTACGTTCAAGGCAGTGCATTTAAGGCACGCCCCCAAGACTGTGGACTACGAGATATAATGACTGTTGAACACCTTCGTTCGATAATGAAGGTTGCCTCAGCTCAAAGCCTGAGCCCCGACATTAATGAACTAGCATTCAAGAAAAGATGGCAGGTATCTGGCTTGGGCACATCAGATTAGATCAGTTTGTTGCAAACTGAGCAGTTTAAAGTCCTGAATGGTTGTTTTATTAATTGTTATTTTATTTTCAAATTTATTAGCCTGTGGAAAAAGTTAATGTTGATATTTACCTCAGAAGGCTGCAAATAGAAAAGAGGCATTCAATTTTTATTTAAATTGTATTTGATATGCCATTGATATTTTTTAATTATTATTATTATTATTTGAAACTCGATTTTGCATGTCACTATAAAGTTATATAAGCCTTGCTTGTTCAATATTCAATGCAAAACTTGTTTGGGTCCTTATTAAAAGGTTAATTTGTTCAACCTTGGCCCGCGGCTTTGTTCAGTTTTAAATTTTGGCCCACTCTGTATTTGAGTTTGACACCCCTGCACTAGGACATCTGCGGCTTATAGTCCAGTAAGGCTAATGCATGGAAAATATTTATTCATTTTTACTTTAGTGGGTGCGGCTTATAGACCGGTGTGCTCTGTAGTCTAGAAAATACGGTACTTTGTTGGCGCATGTTATTTCCAGGCTTTCACAGGCCGTATGAAATGATCTGGCGGGCCAGATCTGGCCCCCAGGCCTCGAGTTTGACACCTGTGGTGTACACACTAGTACACAGTGTACTTCTTGAAGTGTATAGTTGGAAGAATTGCAGCAGAGACATATTATGTTGCGCAACGTCTTCCCGATTTTCTTATCTCGCCATCCTGTTGATCAATCAAACAGGCCTTCTAAAGTAATGAAGACGCATCAGCTGATTACGTGATGGGGAGCCATTATTGGGAACGCCACTCCGCCCCCTCACTCTCTGCCCGATATCCTTCCGATGGTTTTCGAAGAAGGCCGGCGCGGTTCCTGTAAAGTACGTAAATCTAACCAGCTTGTTTCTGGAGACGAAGTCTCCTGCTGCCTTTTTACTGCGCGACTCTGGAGAGGCATGCTGCCGGCTCGTCGGGAACCGGCTCCCGTTGCTGTGATCCAAAACGGACCCGTGCCGACCTTCCCTGGGGCGCCCCTGGCCGTGACCTGTGGAAGGCCTCCCCCCCCCCCCCCCCCGGATCTCTCCCCTGTGCCCGGGGCCTATAGGCAGCCGGCTCGGGCCCGACAAGCTCTCCCCAACAGGGGTTAACGTTTCAGGGTTTCGAGTCAAGGCCCTTCTGGAGGTGATTAGCCCTGAAACCCATGACAGATTCTTTCCAAGATATCTGACGCGGTGTGTTTATTTTATCCGGGCTCTTTGTGTGGATGTGCTGGACATGAGTAACCCACTTGAAATGGGTATCGGCTTACATAGAGAGAGAAAGGATGGAGGGGAGCCGCAAGACGTTTTGTTGTGAAGGCAAAAAAAACTAGGCAACACTCCACAGATGAGTCCTGTGTGAAGTGTGTGAGAGTGATCTGATTCCTCAAGTACCCGTTAGCGCCAACACCTGGGCCCCTGGGGGGGATGCACGCACTCTCCGCAGAGTCTTCATTCTCGCCTGCAGTCCGGATGGTGCGACCTCGAGCTGAGGGAGGGTGCGGGCGTTGTCACGTCGCTCACGAGGACGCACAGGCAACTTTAAAAACACATTCAAAACGTTGTTCTTTCTCCACCTGTTGCACAAGCAGTCTTATCAAAAATTGTAGTGCTCGCTTCACAGAGATATTAATGTGTTTATTATTAGGTTTGTAGTTTGGTCTGGTGTGTCTGTTTTTGATATTTTGCTTACAAAAATGGCTGAATTAGAACCAGCTGTCAGTATTACACAGTACCGTAGTACATGCGAGGTAACAAACCTATTGTTTAATGCAGTAGTACCGAACCACCAATCTGGGTACCGGTCCGTGACATAGTTGCTACCAAGCCACACATAAACACTAAATAATTCATAAACAAAAGAAAGAAAGAGATGGACTACAGGTTCATCCCAACATGCCTGTTTCATGGTTACCCACTCATCAGGGGATATATACGTATATATATATATATATATATTTATATATATATATATATATATATATAGATATATATATAAATGAGTGGGTAAACATGACAAAACAGGCATGTTGGGATGAACCTGTAGTCCATCTCTCTCCATCCATCTATTTACCATACTATACTGTGTGTATATATATATATATATATATATATATATATATATATATATATATATATATATATATGTTGCCAATCAACCTATCCCCAGGTGCATGTCCATATATATATATATATATATATATATATATATATATATATATATATATATATATATATGTATATGTATATGTATATATGTATATGTATATATATATATGTATATGTATATATATATATATATATATATATATATATATATATATGTGTGTATATATATATGTGTATATATATACATATATGTGTATATATATATATATATATATATATATATGTATGTATGTATGTATGTATATGTGTATATATATAAATATATACAAAATGGCCCCCGCATCCTTACGTTTGTCAGTCTGTGGCCCTCAGTGGGAAAAGTTTGAGCACCCCTGTTCATAGATGTGTATGAACAACTTCCAAATAGGAAGTTATTTGTTATATCTTTTTTTACATATAAAATGTAAACATTTGTAAAAAAAACAAAAAAACAAAAGGCTAAGGTTCCCACTAATTCAGTGTTATGTGGTGAGTTGTATTTTCAATGCACTTATTTTTGTTGTATTTATCTGCCACGCATGGAAGGCTGGTCCGTGGAAATAATGCCGACATTTTCCCCATCCGTGGTGCAAAAAAGCTGCTTTAATGAATACCTCGCTGACACTATCAGTCAAATGTGGGCATCATCTTTGGAAAGGCTTAAGGCTGGGCACAGGCGCATAGAGTAAGGGGGGTGGTGGGGGGCCATGTCATTCCTTAAGCTTGTTTGCTTCAGGCCACCCTCTGTTTCTCCTCCCGACCCTCTGATATTCACTTCGCTCTCCCCTCCTCGGCAGAGACGAGCTTGCTTAATGGGCTTTAGAGCCCCTCTTAACAGGCGTGACTCCTACAGCCCCCCCCTCCCCCCACCCGATATCCTGCAGGGGGTCTTGAGTGGTTGGGAGGGGGGTTTAGAGAGTTAAAAGAAGATGCTTGTTTTTTATGGCGCTCAGAGAGTTTATTGAACAACTGAGTGTTTATGTCCAATTGGGGTGTAAATCTTTTGTCGCCGAACGATTTGATCCGATTTCGATTCCTTGGGTGACGATTTGATTCAGAATCAATTCTCAATTCAACATGGTTCTCGATCCAAACTGATTCTCGCATTGTGTTATTTGATGTAATAATTACTGTATTTTCCGGACTATGAGCCGCTACTCCCCCCCCCCCACGCTTTGAACCCTGCGGTTTATATAAAGGTGCGGCTCATCTATATGGATCTTTCTTCGCGAGCGGCTAAATTATGGAACGGATTAAGCAAAGAAATCAAACGTTGTACTAAAATGATCCACTTTCAGAAACCGTTCAAACTCAAAGTGTTTACAAAGTACAAGTCCTGGTAAACATCTTCAATCGGAAAAAAAAGGATGATCTTGTTCATCTCATAAAGCAGGGGTGTCCCTACCACGGTACAAACTGGTGCGTCCTGCCGGTGCTTTCAATTTGGAACGCGAGACACCAAAAAATTTAGAAAGGAATCCAAGTCGCACGGAAATTTTAAAAGTATGACAATGTTGATATCATTACGTTGACGCCATCTTGTGGACAATGTGAGTAATTGAAGATTCAATTGTGCTCTGAAACACGTCAAGCGCAGCATTTACTAATAAGGCCCAATGCAAACAACCTTCCCTAGTCATGGTGCAAAAAAACCCAAAAAACAACCAACACAAAATGTCATCACACATCACACAACCTGCTCACTGAACGTTATGGATATCATTAAAAAAAACATCCATGCACCATAAAAAAAATTCCCCATTTAAATCCATTACAATGCATGATAGGAAAACTGCAAAACACTCTCCACACTTATCCATGTTTGGTGCATTTTGGTTGCTTGATATTTCTGATTGTTTACAAAACATTAGGGAGGTTGTCATAGAAGTAAACAAGGTAGGAGTTGAACTTTCCTATAGTCTTAATATCCAATTATAGTAATTATTGATTATATATCCATTGTATTAATATAATATGTACACATATATATATGTATAGGATATATATATATATATATATATATATATATATATATATATATATATATATATATAATATATATATATATATATATATATATATATATAAGGTTGTACAGTTTACCGGTATTCGTATAGTACCACGATACCCATACCCGCATACTGCATATGTCAGCAGCTAAATTAGGAGACTTTGTTTGCTTACTTACTAAAAAAATACAAGTTGTTTTGTATGTTCACTATTTTATTTAAGGGCAAACGTGCAATAAGAAACATATGTTTAATGTACCGTAAGATTTATTGTTAAATATAGCCAATAATTTAAATTTTTTGTGATCCCCTTTATTTAGAAAAGCACCGAAAAGTATCGAAATAATTTTGGTACCAGTACCAGTACCAAAATATAGGTATCGGGACAACTCTAATATATATAGTTAGTTTACATGCAGTCAACTTTTGCCCCAATTTTTTTAGCCCAACGCGGGCCCCAAGTCAAAAAGTTTGGACACCCCTGACGAAAGACTGTTTTGTTGGATCAGCCGTTTTACTGCCGTGTTACAGACACCGTCTGGAGACAATTCCAGTGCGGCTTATAGTCCAAATAATACGATATAAAGAAACCTTTTCAGGTAAAAAAAAAAAAGTTAAAAAAAAATTCCCTTTGGTCGCATGAAAATGTCCTAATATGTATTTTTCAAAATAGATTCTTTAAAAAAAAAAAAAAAAAAAATGTATTATATATTTTTTTATTCATGGTTTTTTTATTTTATTTGTATGAATATGAATATATTTTTCTGGGCACTCCTAATACCCAAGATCTTTTTCTAACTCAATATTTGGTCATACAATTTTTAGCAATGATTTTCTGTATTCCCAGTGCCTAAACAATTGGTATTTAAATGACATTGGTTTGATGAACTTGTGAACGTGTCATCCCCCACGGCCTCATCTTTCCCCCGTATGGAAGGGAGACGCACGAGGAGCCACTTCCTGACCCCCCCTCCCCCCTCCACCGCTGGGAAGCATCCATCACTTGACGTTTTTACAGGCCCTCTGCAATTAACCCATGAAAAGTGGAGCGCCTTCCTCGTTGTAGCAAGCAAAGGGCTCCAATAAATGCGTGATTAGTTTCAGTAATGACCTGTCAGGGTTCATTATCAGCTCCACGTTGCCGTCAGCGCAAGGCAAATGTTTACTCTGAATTACGGCTTTATCGTGGGATTTCAACACGCGCCGTAAATCAGCGGCCGTTCAGATTTCTCCCCTCTCCCCAAAAAACAGCCGGAGAACCGCAAGCTGCCACAATAGTCGGAAGAGCTTCTGTCAGCGGCTTTAAAATCTATCATAGCAAACACAGCAAGCGCTTTAGACTTGATGTAAACACGGCTTTGACCACAGGCTCCTCCCACTTCAGACCCTTTTTTTTTTTTTACAATTAAAAGTGACAGTTGATGACACAGAATAGGACTGTTTTGTTGGCACTTCATTTGCTGAGCTCCACCGCAGCACGTTTTACAAATCTGTTTGACGTCTCGCTCGATTTCTGGCCGCAGTTCTCCAAGCTGAGGTGTGCTTGCGGCGAGCGAGGCAGGACCGGACTCGGGAGTGGCTCCGAAACCAGGACACCCTGAGGAGCTCGGGAAGGTGAGCAAAGACCAGTTGTCACCAGATTGAGAGTGAGGAACTTCAACTTAGCTCTGACCAAGTACAAACCCCGTTTCCATATGAGTTGGGCAATTGTGTTAGATGTAAATATAAACGGAATACAATGATTTGCAAATCCTTTTCAACCCATATTCAGTTGAATGCACTACAAAGACAAGATATTTGATGTTCAAACTCATAAACTTTTTTTTTGTTGCAAATAATAATTAACTTAGAATTTCATGGCTGCAACACGTGCCAAAGTAGTACATACCCAATTTGGTACTTTTACAACCACCAAACAAATTCCATCGTTACTACCGGGTATCGATTCACTTCAAATCAAACAGTGCCATGTTTCGATTACATTTGTTGATTGTGACGTCACGTCCCGTTTCAGACTAAACACCGGCTCACTTAAATCATTTAGAAAAATAAATCAATCAAAGACCAATACATACATATATGCTAAACTATGTTAAAGTTAAAGTACCACTGATAGTGACTGTCAATGGTACTTTTACTTAGGTGTGGTGAAATTAACCTCTGCATTTGACCCATCCCCTTGTTCCACCCCCTGGGAGGTGAGGGGAGCAGTGAGCAGCAGTGGTGGCGGCGCTCAGGAATCATTTTTGGTGATTGTGGAGGGAGGCGTGGCCTGCGGGCCTGCCTCGAAATCAGCCACAGGTGATTAGATAATGTAGTGGATTGTCCGAAGCTTACACAGCAACAAAAGTGATGGTTTATTTACCCAAAGTCAAAAAGTACAAAGTTGGATTGAGTTGCCCGTGCAGACTGACAACCGTCCTCTGGAGGACACACGAATCAAGCAATCACACATAGCCCTTGTCACTTGGCCATTTGATCTGTTTCCCTCATGCGTCAAGGTCCTGTTGTTTTCGACCTGTTTGTTCTGCAACATCCTTGAATCCCTTAGTCATAATAAACAATCAAAACATTTTGTAGAATAGTCAGACCGACCATATATTCAACTTTCACCCACATATGGTCCTTCAATGGTTCAGAATAGAAAAAGAAAGAAACGAGCAGACATTCTTGACAGACACAAAATATGGTTCAAAGGTCAGAAATTCCACTACAATAACAAGGCCCAGGTCGACGCACCAGTCCCTGATTTCGAGGCCGGTCATGGCACACCCCGCTTCGCTGCAGGCCCGCAGGCCACGCCCCCCCTCCACAGTGATTTAACCCCCAATTCCAACCCTTGATGCTGAGTGCCAAGCAGGGAGGCAATGGGTCCCATGTTTATAGTCTTTGGTATGACTCGGTTTGAACTCACGACCTACCGATCTCAGGGCGGACACTCTAACCACAAGGCCACTGAGAAGGGATATAAACACAACAGCCTCAGCTTAGCTTTGTGTTATCGTTAACAACGCACATTCTCCGTAGTTTTGCCCTGAATTAAGCAATTTGGAGCGTAAAAATGGCTAAAGAACTAAAAATACCAATACTACAGTATTATTGGCCGCTAGACGAGTAGTTTCGCGACCACTGATTGGCTCAGCTCCAGACAGCTTTACTAACGTTAGCATACTAACTTTTTAAGCCGATTTTTCAGCCGAAAGCCTCAGACTCCAATAACTTTGTACTTGACACATGCTAACTGTTAGAATGCTAATGTTAGCATTCTGTTAGCAACTGTTTTAGCCAACTTTGCAGCCGAACACATATGACTTGGTACTTAATACATGCTAATTGTTAGCACGAAAAACTTTTTTTTTGCTAATTTTACATGCGTGCGCCTCATAGTCTAATGACTTGTTACATGATGCCTTCCAAGTGTCAGCATGCTAATGTTAGCATTTAAGTTGGGCTTGCACAGTTCAGCATTCAAATGCAATTTCTCCCAAAATTGCGTATTCACATTTTTTTGTGTCGGTTCTTATTTTGTCTTTAGCATTTGTCGCTAGCCAACAAAAAAACAAGCAGCTGGCCGCATTTTAGACACCCCTGCTATAAGTACTGTTGCAATTTTCAACACCAGCAATGCAAGTATGCTCGGTAGAAAACGCTTCAACGTAAAGTAATGCTCTACTCTTCGAAAATGCGCTAGCTTGATGCTAATTTACATTGGATTTGCCTTAGTAGGCTACTATTAGCATTAGCAATTTTACATGGCGATTGCAGCACCTCCAAATTTGGTGATGAAAAATACAACCAAGATGAATGCTACCATCAAACAGCTGGTGTGTAATAAGCACACTACTTACAGCATACAGACTGTGTAGGGCGCAACGTAACAAGTTCTACATCCTAACGAGACAACATATTGATAGCCCATGCCGTGCTGCTATCTAATGTCTTCCAAGTGCAACTGCATTGCAAATGAGTCAAATGTAATCAGAAAAAGAAAATATAACAACTTTGAATTAAAAAATGTAATGTTATTATCAAACAAATACAATTTATTAACACACACAAAAGTACTGAAAATTGGCACTGTTGAGTACCGGTATCGATTCCAAAGTATCGGGTATTGATACCTAATCAGATCAAATGACATCAGTACCCATAACTTACTCTGTGGACTAGCTAAACACAACTCATAATTAGACATTGCATAATAGAACATTTTCTGCTTTTTCATCTTTTATTTTCAGTGAGCATTTCCTACCTGACATCAGTTCCGACGTGTTGAGTGGCGGCCGTCCTCAACGTGCAGTAAGTATGTTCAACGAATACATTTACAGCAAAAGAAGTGCAGTCAAACCTGTCTATACCTGGTGTGAATCTTTGGGCACCCAATAATTCGATACGAATCCAATTCCTGGGGTGATAATTAAACTTTTTAAAAATGGGTTACAGGTTAGAAAAGCTCTTTCTTGTTGCATGAAGATGGCCTAAAAGTGTATAAAAAAAAAAAAAAGATTATATATATGCATGTATATATATGTGTGTATGCATAGATGTACAGGCCAAAAGTTTGGACACACCTTCTCCTCAATAAATGCGTTTTCTTTATTTCCATGACTATTTACATTGTAGATTGTCACTGAAGGCATCAAAACTATGAATGAACACATGTGGAGTTATGTACTTAAACAAAACAAGGTGAAATAACTGAAAACATGTTTTATATTCTAGTTTCTTCAAAATAGCCACCCTTTGCTCTGATTACTGCTTTGCACACTCTTGGCAGTCTTTCGATGAGCTTCAAGCACAGGTGTGACGTGAAAACCATTTCAGGTGACTACCTCTTGAAGCTCATCGAGAGAATGCAAAGAGTGCGCGAAAAAGTAATCAGAGCAATGGGTGGCTATTTTGAAGAAACTAGACTATAAAGCATGTTTTCAGTTATTTCACCATTCTTTGTTAAGTACATAACTCCACATGTTCATTCATAGTTTTGATGCCTTCAGTGACAATCCACAATCTAAATAGTCATGAAAATAAAGAAAACGCATTGAATGAGGAGAAGGTGTGTCCAAACTTTTGGCCTGTACTGTATGTATATCAATCAATCAATCAATCAATCAAAGTTTATTTATATAGCCCTTAATCACAAAGGGCTGCACAAGCCACAAGGACATCCTCGGCTCAGATCCCACATCAGGTCAAGAAAAAAAATCAACCCAATGGGATACAATGAGAAACCATAAGTATATGTATATATATATATATATGTATATGTTTATACATATATACCAAAGACTATAAAAATGGGACCCATTACCTCCCTGCTTGGCACTCAGTATCAAGGGTAGGAATTGGGGGTTAAATCACCCAAAAATTATTCCCGGGCGTGGCAACGCTGCTGCCCACTGCGCCCCACTGCTCCCCTCACCTCCCAGGGGGTGATCAAGGGGATGGGTCAAATGCAGAGGACAAATTTCACCACATCTAGCGTGTGTGTGACAATCATTGGTACTTTAACTTTAACTTTAACTTAAAGTATATATATATATATATATATATATATATATATATATATATAAGTATACACAAACAGACATATGTTAATATATTCAACTACAATACATTACTATAAATACTACTACGACAAAAAACTACAATACACAATTACAAGTACACTACATATGAGTATGAGAAATGTAATTTTGTTTACTGTATGTAACATATAGAGAATGGAAATTATAATAAACCTGAACACGTACGACAACTTGGACAAACATCTGACCTCTGTGCTTGTTAACAAGGCTTTCTATGCCAACTTTGGGACTTGTTTTACTTAATCTAACACAAAGTGATGTGTAACCTTTATTCAATGTCATTTAAAAAAATAAAAAATGTACAATGTGTCTCTATCACAACAAGCCTACCCAAAAATGTTGTACTGGTTGTATCGTTATAAGCAGGCCAACTTACAAAATCAGCCGGGGATCAAATGCTTGTTTTATTTATTTATGTACTTGCTGCTTACAAAGCAAATGCTAATTTTATTGATTATTTTGCAACTTAATGTTGGTTCTAATATGTGTTTGTGTGTGTACATGTACACGTTTGTACAGGCAGAACCAGGCCATGCAGAACATCGGCATCACACCAGTGGCGTTTGGGCCGGCAACAGCTTATTAGTCCAAACAAGTAGAGAAAACGACTGTGATCGACAAAACACTCTTGTGACAAGTAAGGCGTTTATGTTGTTGTACAAACACACACAGACGTTTTTCATACTGTAAAACAGGGGTCCCCAAACTATGATCCGGCCCGCCACCGTCCAAAATCTGGCACGCGGGAAGTCCCAAGTTTAAAAAAACAAAAAAACATTTTACAATTTTTTTTATTTTTTAAATCTGTCCTTTCTAATCCATTTGCTATCGCTGGTTACTCTGTGTCTCCTAGCAGCTCAGGGTAATCATATTGTCTATGACATCACCGTGCTCTGAATATATATATATATATATATATATATATATATATATATATATATATATATATATATATATATATATATATATGAGATAGGCAGAAAATGGATGGATGGATATATATATATATATATATATATATATATATATATATATATATAGGTTTCTGTGGTTTATCTGTTATACAGTGGTCAATACCCGGGTAGAGCGGAATATACATTAGGTCAGGAAAAAACACAGAGGCTGTTTCATCCCTACAAGCCTGTTTCACAGGTTTCCCTGCTCTTCCGGGGATTTTATAATATATATATATATATATATATATATATATATATATATATATATATATATATATATATATATATATATATATATATATATATATATATACTATAATAAAACGGTCCCACTTATATAAGTGTTGATATAAATCATTCATTTTATTTATTTGTTGTTGTTTTTTTAATTTCAATGCTTAAGACTCTCGATCAACTTCAGATCTATCTATGATTCCATGTTTTTATTATTTTTTATGTTGTTTTTTGTTTTATGCCATTTTTGTCAAAGAAAAATTAGTTTTTTTATGGCAAAAACATAAAATATGACAATATTTTCTCCCCAAATTTTTTTAAAGTGGAATATTTGATGCAAAGCTTTCAATAGGTCAATTATTGATAACAACATTGATTTAATTCGTCATTATTTTTCGAGCAATGACAGTTTAAAAAAATAAAATACCACTAAAATTCTTAGGGATCCAAAAGGGTCCCACTCATATAAGTGTTGATATAAGTCATATATATATATATATATATATATATATATATATATATATATATATATATATATATATATATATATATATATATATATATATATTTTACTTTTATTGCTTAAGTCTCTTGATCAACTTCAGATCTATCGTTGTTGCTACGTTTTTATTATTTTTCATGTTTTTTTTTGTTTGTTTTATGCCATTTATGTAAAAAAAAAAGTTACTTTTTTTTGGCTGTAGAGTAATTGTAGCTTTGGATTAGTCAGTAATTCATAACAACATTGATTTTGATTCATTATTATTATTTGAGCTAGCTACTTTGGGATTATTGTAGAACTTTCAGGGGGACTGTTTAACAAGGGGGTCGCAGGCCAAGTTGGGGGATGTACCAGAAGGTCGGGCCAGGGACACGGTGTCGTGAATTTCTTCTCTGGCAGGAAACGAACAGTGAGAGAAGAAAAAGAAAAAAAAGAAGGTAGAATGACTGGGCTTTCTGTGCGGGGACGAGAGGCTGACAAAGATGCCACTGACAGCAGATGAGCACATGAAACGAGCTCAAGAGGCGGCCTGAAGGGGAGCCCTGTCCCCGCTAACCAGGCCTGATTGGATTCTGATGATGATTTCAAAATGATATCCACGAGTTGCACCGGCTTCCAGGAAAAGAGCGCCTTGTGTGGCCAAATAACAGCTCAATTTTTGTTTCATCTGACCACAGAACTTTCCTATATATACAGTATATATATATATTGTACTTTACATGCTTTCGGTCCTCGACCAAATTTTTGTAGCCCAATGAGGCCCCCATGTCAAAAAGTTTGGACACCCCTGGTCTAGACTGATGTGTTGCAGCAGCGCTAATCAATTCCTTCTCATATGCTCATTCCTCCAGAACAAGATGTTCCACATCCCAGTCGGGTTCCGTCTGCTCCGCGGAGGAAAGAACGCATCTCCTTTCGGGACGAGACGGTCAGGTGGAGCGTGGGCTGGGGCGGGGGGAAGAAAAGGGACAAATTCAAACACACACATACCTGAAAAAAAAGTGTATCCAAGAGCAATAAAACCTTGGCTGATGGCGCTGTTATGATGAGACGCCGTCATATTTTAGGACATCTTCTCATGTCCTGTCCTCTCACCTCCAGCTGATCTTCAGGCGCTCACACCGAGTATCATTTATTGCAGACCTGGGCAAATTAAGGCCCGGGGGCCACATGCGGCCCGTTGAGCTTTTCAATCTGGCCCGCCGGACATTCCAAAATATATTTTTTAGATGTTTAAGATGGAAAGTGTAGCTGCCATTATGATGTTTTCTAATGACCGTAAGTCTTCAACTATACTAAGTCTTTCAATGGTTGGAATCTGCGCTTATGGATGCTTTACCAGTTACTATGGTAATTTAATTAGTTACTATGGTCATCTAATTAGTTACTTTGGTCATCTAATTTGTTACTATGGTCATGTACGTCACAGCAGCTCAGACGAGGCACCAAGCCGTGTGGGCGGGAAGCGTTTCCACAGACGCAGAAGGAGATTTTCACAACAAAGTTCTAAAGCTTAGTGATATATAGAACAGAATAGAATAGTATATCATAGAAATTCCTTTATTGATCCCTGGGGGAAATTCAGCAAATATCAGTAGGTGGGTTTATTTTGTACCCTTCGTGTTCATATTTCACTGTTTGTTGCATTTTTGGGGTGTGACATTCATATTTTGTCAATATTCAGTGTTTTATCGTTCATAGAAGAAAAAAAAATTCCACTATGTTTTTTAAGGCAATCTGTCAAAACATTGTTAGCATTCAATCGTGAGGTTTTGTATTAATGTTCCTAAACATAGACACATTTTTTTCTCTAAATGTGGCCCCCGAGTCAAAATAATTGCCCAGGCCTGATCTAGTGACACACTTTAGTGTGACTTCACCGCAAAAACTGAAATCTAAGTATCTAATCTAAATATCTCAAATAAGGGTGATATTTGCTTATTTTCTGTCTGATAAGATCATTCTTCTCACTAAGCAGATTTTATGTTAGTCTTTTACTTGTTTTAAGGGTTTTTGGTCCTAAATGATCTCAGTAAGATATTACAGCTTGTTGCTGAGATTTTATGACCTATATTGAGTAAAACATGCTTGAAACTAGAATATCAACTGTTGCAAAGCTCTGTCATCAACACTCACAAGTATAACACTAGGGGAGACCGGATGCAATGGACGTCGAGTGGGTCTAGCATAATATTGTGAAAGTCCAGTCCATAGTGGATCCAACATAATAGTGAGAGTCCAGTCCATAGTGGATCCAACATAATAGTGAGAGTCCAGTCCGTAGTGGATCTAACATAATGTGAGAGTCCAGTCTGTAGTGGATCTAACATAACAGTGAGAGTCCAGTCCATAGTGGATCTTGCATAATATTGTGTAAGTCCAGTCCATAGTGGATCTGACATAATGTGAGAGTCCAGTCCATAGTGGGGCCAGCAGGAGACCATACCTAGCGGAGAAGGGTCAGCAGCGCAGAGACGACCCCAACCGATGCACAGGCGAGCGGTCCACCCAGGGTCCCGACTCTGGACAGCCAGCATGTATCAAGTACCATCTTGGTACTTAACTTTTTTAGCCAATTTTTTACATACGTACGCTTCATAGTCATATGACTTGGGTACTTGACGCAGTCTAACTGTTAGCATGCTAACATTAGGATTTAAGTTCGGCTTGCGCGTTACAGCATTCACACGCAATTTCCATAACAATTGCATATTGTAGGTTTTTTTTGTGTGTGTAGTGTTCTAATCCAGGATGTTTTTATTTCGTCTTTAGAATGTGTCGCCGGCCAATAAAAAAACAAGCTGTGTTTGCTGCAAATAGCCCCCGAGTCGTACTTTGGACACCGCTGGTCAAGCTGGTGACTATTGAGGACGCCAAGTGTCCACCACTGCACACACGCCGTTTTAAGTGTTTTGAGTACGCCGATGTAATTCCAGTGCACTGCATGTTGCACTTAAAGGCCTACTGAAATTGCATTTTCTTATTTAAACGGGGATAGCAGGTCCATTCTATGTGTCATACTTGATCATTTTGCGATATTGCCATATTTTTGCTGAAAGGATTTAGTATAGAACAACGACGATAAAGTTCGCAACTTTTGGTCGCTGATAAAAAAGCCTTGCCTGTACCGGAAGTAGCAGACGAGTAGCGTGACGTCACAGGTTGAAGAGCTCCTCACATCTGCACATTGTTTACACCAGCAGCGAGAGCGATTGGGACCGAGAAAGCAATGAGCGAGGATGAAATAGAAATATTTGTGTATGAGGAAAGTGAGAGTGAAGGATTAGAGTGCAGTGCAGGACGCCAGGGTGTATCTTTTTTCGCTCTGACCCGTAACTTAGGTATAAGGGCTCATTGGATTCCACACTTTCTCCTTTTTCTATTGTGGATCACGGATTTGTATTTTAAACCACCTCGGATACTATATCCTCTTGAAAATGAGAGTCGAGAACGCGAAATGGACATTCACAGTGACTTTTATCTCCACGACAATACATCGGTGAAGCACTTTAGCTTCGGAGCTAACGTGATAGCTTCGGGCTTAACTGCGGATAGAAACAGAAGAAACATGCCCCTGACTGGAAGGATAGACAGAAGATCAACAATACTACTATTATTTCTACTATCAGGAGACACCGAACAAAACCCTGGACCTGTAACCACACGGTTAATGCTGTCCAGCCTGGCGAAGCCTAGCAATGCTGTTGCTAACGACGCCATTGAAGCTAACTTAGCTACGGGACCTCGACAGAGCTATGCTAAAAACATTAGCTCTCCACCTACGCCAGCCCTCATCTGCTCATCACGACACGTGCTCACCTGCGTTCCAGCGATCGACGGCGCGACGAAGGACTTCACCCGATCATCGGTGCGGTCGGCGGCTAGCGTCGGATAGCGCGTCTGCTATCCAACTCAAAGTCCTCCTGGTTGTTTTGCTGTAGCCAGACGCTAATTCACCGATCCCACCTACAGCTTTCTTCTTTGCTGTCTCCATTGTTCATTAAACAAACTGCAAAAGATTCACCAACACAGATGTCCAGAATACTGTGGAATTTTGCGATGAAAACAGACGCTGTTTGTATTGGGACACAATGGTGTCCCAATACTTCCATTCAACTCGTGACGTCACGCGCAAACGTCATCATACCGAGACGTTTTCAGCCGGATATTTACCGGGAAATTTAAAATTGCACTTTATAAGTTACCCCGGCCGTATTGGCATGTGTTGCAATGTTAAGATTTCATCATTGATATATAAACTATCAGACTGCGTGGTCGGTAGTAGTGGGTTTCAGTAGGCCTTCAAAAGACTTTAGTAGAGATGTCCGATAATGGCTTTTTTGTCGATACCCGATAATCTGATATTGTCCAACTCTTAATTACCGATTCCGATATCAACCGATACCGATATATACAGTCGTGGAATTAACACATTATTATGCCTAATTTTGTTGTGATGCCCCCGCTGGATGCATTAAACAATGTAACAAGGTTTTCCAAAATAAATCAACTCAAATTATCAATCAATCATCAATCAATCTTTATTTATATAGCCCTAAATCACAAGTGTCTCAAAGGGCTGCACAAGCCACAACGACATCCTCGGTACAAAGCCCACATACGGGCAAGGAAAAACTCACCCCAGTGGGACGTCGATGTGAATGACTATGAGAAACCTTGGAGAGGACCGCATATGTGGGTAACCCCCCCCCTCTAGGGGAGACCGAAAGCAATGGATGTCGAGTGGGTCTGACATAATATTGTGAGAGTCCAGTCCATAGTGGATCCAACATAATAGTAAGAGTCCAGTCCATAGTGGGGCCAGCAGGACACCATCCCGAGCGGAGACGGGTCAGCAGCGTAGAGATGTTCCCAGCCGATGCACAGGCGAGCGGTCCACCCCGGGTCCCGACTCTGGACAGCCAGCAC
>NC_084576.2:22365000-22387500 GCF_033978685.3 Nerophis lumbriciformis
TGCTTGATGTACAGCTTAAGCTGTTCAACAGTCCGGGGTCTCCGTTGTGGTATTTTAGGCCTAATATTGCGCCACTCATTTTCAATGAGATTTTCAATTTGTGTCATATTTGACACAGCCGGTCACAAAATATTGTTTTCATGCTATTTGTTTTATAACAAACAAAAACATAATGCAACACAGAAATATCTATCATGTTATTTCCAAACATAAAAAAAACATTTGTCATTATCTTCTCAGCTGCTCCACACCACTTGAATTCACATTCTTTATCATTTTCAAAGCATCTTCAATGTTTTAATTATTTGACATCTAAAAAAAAACTTACAAAAATTCAAAATTATGTATTTTTAATGTGATTTATTTTTTTCTCATAAAAATCTATGATTTAGTATCGCAACACACACTGAGGGATCGCCACAAAATACTGCAGCAAATTGGATATGTATATTTTACCTCTAAATATACCGTATTGTGTAATGTAAACATATTTGTTTATATGAAGCATCAAAAGACTGTATGTTGCTCCATGGTATTTATAATGCATGAAATGCAATAAAATGCCAATTGACTCATTTAGAGTTACATGACCTTTTATACCTGCTGTTTCAAATTTGATACACACATTTGCAAAACAGTTTTACTGTAAAATATGATATGAAATATTAGATGAACTGTTCATACTGATGTCTCATTTAAAAAAAGTGTTCTTACTTTATTTCTTTCAAACTTGGCAAAGTTTCTCTCGTTTCGTCTTCGTTGAAATCTTGCAGGATCACTGGACAGTTCTCTATTAAGTTAATTACTGCCATCATGTGGATTATACTTTAAATTCATGAATCTGATCTGATACCATTGTGGCACCAAGAAAAAATCCTAGTTTGTGAACCCGTTCTCAAACAATGGCAATAAAAACTATTCTGATTCTGATTCTGATACATCAGGCATTTTAGGAAAATAATAATTCCACTTATGATGTAGACAAGGAGTGTCCAAACTAAGGCCCGCCAGCCTCTTTAATTTGGCATGAGTTTGATAAATGAGACGATACTTTATACACTGCTGCATTGTCACCAGTATGTGGACAACATTAGTAATGTGTATGACCCAATGCAAACAACCTTCCTTAGTCATGGTGCAAAAAAAAAAATCGAGCCAACAGACATAACACACAACACACTATACCACAAATTGTGGATATTATAAAAAATAAAAAAAAACGTCCATGCACCATAAAAAAATCGGAATTACACCCATTTAAATCCATTACAAAGCATGATGGGAAAAATACAAAACACTCTCCACACTTATCCATGTTTGCCGCATTTTAGCTGCTTGATATTTCTGATTGAATACCTGAACGGAAGTAAACAAGGTAGAAGTCATATATATATATATATTAGAGATGCGCGGATAGGCAAATATTTCATCCGCAACCGCATCAGAAAGTCGTCAACCATCCGCCATCCACCCGATGTAACGTTTGATCAGAACTGCACCCGCCCGCCAACCGCCCGCACCCGCCCGTTATATCTAATATAGACGATGCAAGGCATTAGTGAGGCACCTGCCAACAACTCCGGTTTTCCCGTAATTCATACGGTTTTCATCAACCTATTCCGGGTTACGTTGCAGTGATAAAAAATACAGTTTTTCATTAATTAAAAAAAAAAACTACGCGTATTGCACCTTGTGCAGACAAGATTTTTCGATCGGACACGGAGGAATTAGCGATGTAAAAGACCACTTTGGGACAAAAAAACACAAGTCTAATGCCGTTGCTAGCGATACAAGTGGAAAACTTTCAACGTTTTTCGTCGCCCAAACAGATTCTTTGGATGTGATAAATGCCGAAGTTTTATTTACGGAGGCAATAATTGAGCATGGACTTCCAATCGCACTGGCTGATCACATGGGACAGTTAAATGTTTGTAATGCAACCTTTAAAAATCATTACGCGGTGATCGCGGTCCCAAAAATAAACTTTTCTTGCATGATAATGTCCAGAAAAATTCGCTTTATATTACTATAGAGTCCTTTTAACGAATGAGTTTGATGGTTTATCACAAACCTTAAATGAAAGAAGTCCTTTGTTCTCCTGCACCGCATGCGCTTTGGCCTTGCTTCGTGTTTGGTGCGCAATCCTGTCGGCTGTATTTCACAGCACGACATACTGTTAAAAGTGTTTATACTATTTATGCTTTCAAGTCCAAGTTGAAGAAATCTTGTTAAATGTTGACAGCATAACTACCAAAATACAGAAGTATGTCCTTAATATTTTTGCAGTGCTATTTCTGTTGAAAAGTTCAAATGATTACATTAGAGATGTGATGTGCCACTTTTCAAGTGTCTGATGGCTTCAATTAATTTTCATTAATTTTTCATATTTTGAATTCTTTTGAAAGGCTTACAAAAAAACTACATTTGAATTGTAATTCCATGCTATTGACAGGACTATTAATTTTAATGAAGTTAGCTTACCATGTTTACAGTATGATAATTGTGATATAAATGTGAATTTTAGGTACAGAATATGTTTTACAATTGAACAAGGCAGTAGATTATACAAGCTTGGACAGAAAGTTAATAATGACACCAATTTTTTTTTTAATGGAATTGTTTAGTACTGTTTTACCATTTGTTTACTGTAAAAAGTGTTTATACTGTTTATACTTTCAATTAACAAATTGAAGTCTTGTGAAAGGTTGACAGGATAACTGGCATTAACTGTCAAAATAATTTCAAACTATTGAAGTTAGTTTACAGAATAAACATGCCAATCAACCCATATGATTTTTGCTGTAATATTTTTGTTTTGAAAAGTCACTGTGACTGATAGAAAAGTGATGGTTTTAGCAACATTTTAACCTGTCTGAATGCTAATAATCATTTTGCGTCGGGGGGCGAAGCCCTGAACCCTCCACCAGGACTTTGTCCTGGACCTACCGGGGCCTGCGGCCCTTGGACCCTGGCTACTAGGTTTTTCTGATTTCAAAAGTTGGCAGGTATGGTGAGGTTATAAAGCTTTTGCCTGTTAAAGAAAGGAGACTGATCCAATGCAGCACAGACTTTCGCGTGCCACGCTGTCACGACCCAGACGCACACCAGTGCGCAATCATATGGGAGCCGCGCTGAGCGCACCTCCAAGCGCGTCTCGCTGCCGGCGACGGCCAGGTATGGGCCCACGCTCCAGCGCCATCCATTTTCAGGGCTAGTTGATTCGGCAGGTGGGTTGTTACACACTCCTTAGCGGGTTCCGACTTCCATGGCCACCGTCCTGCTCTCTATATAAACCAGGGTGAGCCCCACCCCTTTCGTGAGCGCACTGCGCGCGGAGTGACCCCTGTTACGCGCCCCCGGCAACAGGGGTGGCGGGCAGGTAAGCTGCGCGGGCGGAGCGCGCGGAGTGACCCATGTTACGAGCCCCCGGCCACGGGGGTGGCGGGCAGATAAGCTGCTTACCTGCTGCGCGTGACGCCGGCCGCGGCGAAGGCGGATGAGGCGGGGTGTCGGTGCGGTGGGCGCGGTAGTGACCCTGGACGTGCGTCGGGCCCTTCTCGCGGATCGCCTCAGCTACGGCTCCCGGTGGGGCCCTCTCGGGGGAAGGGGCCTCGGTCCCGGACCCCGGCGAGGCGTCCCTTCTCCGCTCCGTAAAAGTGTCCATCTCTTTTCTTTTTTTTTCTTCTGTTGTGGCATATGCAGCAGGTGCCTGCTCGTTTTTCGTATGTGGGTAACAACATTTAACTATGTATATATATTTCCGAATTGGTTTAACTGCCACCCGCAAAAAAAAACAAAACAAAACAAAAAAAAAATCTAATTAATCCGCCCGACCCGACCCGCGCGCGGATAAAATCTTATTTTTTTTAATTTCATCCGCCCGATCCGCGGATCATCCGCGGACTCCGCGGTTGTGCCCGCAAACCGCGCATCTCTAATATATATATATACAGTATGTTACTTTACATGTAGTTGGCTTTTGGCTGTCGACCAAATTTCTTTAGCCCAATGCGGCCCCTAGGACATAAATATTTGGACACCACTGATGGAGACTGTAGAGTGTTCCAAACTTATGTATCACTTATGATACGCTTGGTGTTATTTAAGCCGTCAGTGAATGACATTCCCAAACAAATTTACTTTGGGAGAAAAACGGAAGGTAAACCCAGGTCGCCTTCCGACCGAGCGTCTGCGTCTTTTATCCAACGTAAAGAAAAGTGGACCCTGAACTCCGGGGAGGAACGAGGCAGCGGCTCAGAGAAACCCGAAGCGTGTCGAGGGAATCGAGCGGTGGCGAGCACAAACCGTGGGCTCAACGTCAAAGCTAAATGGAAACGCTAATACTGCAGTTTTAATGCGAGCGTGGCCCCGTTTCGCTAGCAGGATGTTTTACTACAAATTGAATTAAAAAAAGAATGTTAGCCCGGGTTCAGGTTGAGTACTGGACTCTGTGAGACGTTGAAGAGCTCACATCAGGTGTTTCAGGACAGAAAAACCACATTTGACCTTTGCTTGTTTTTACAGGTCAGCCCCCCAAAAAAGTTTATTCAACTTGGACTTCAGCAGTTAACATTATTATAAAAATGTACATGCACTAAATACTAATAATTATGAAAAGCTGATAAAAATACGACAGTATAAGCACTTAAAAAACATTTTACATTTTATCCTCAGCGGCCGCCGCACCCGATTGGTCACCTTAGTTGTCCAATAAGATGCCTGCCCACCCTCCCACAGGCCTGTTTATTTGGACTTGTTCCTTGTGTGGTACCTCACAGACCTGGTCCTGAACCCAGAACCCACCTAGATCATGCACGCCTCTAAGTCTTGACTTGGTGGTTTGTAGGCAGTTAGGGGTAAAAAGATATTTTAGAAATATGTAAAATACAAAGAAGTATTTTTTTTTAATCTAATTTGTTTAAGACATTTATTAAAAAAATATTAGGTAAAAAATACTAAAACCTTTAAAGTTATTTTGTTTTTAAATAAAGTAAACATAATAAAAATAACACAAATTTAATCTTTTTTTTTTTTTTAGACATTTCTAAAAAAAAAATGATTAGGTAATAAAAATGAAAACATCAAAAGTAAAAAAAAAAGTTTTTAAAAATATATAAAATACACAAAATGTTTATTTAATTTATTTTGGACATTTACAAAAAGTATTGGGTAGTATAAAATACAAAATTAAAAGTAAAAACAAATCAGTAAAAACATAATTTAAATAAATTAATTCAACAACAACTAAGATTTGTGTCATACAGAAATCAGTAAAAACATAATAACAATATATACAATTGTAATTAAACAATAACCAAGATTTGTGTCACATAGTTAGTATTACTGCATTTTTTTCAGATATTAGATGTCTTTTTTTTACATCTCGTACGCAGTTGTGAGTAAAAATGTTTTTTAAAAATATGTAAAATACAAAAAAAAATTATTTTAGACATTTACAAAACGTATTGGGTAATATAAAAGAAAAAATTAAAAGTAAAAAAAATCAGTAAAAACATAATTAAAATAAATGAATTCAACAACAACTACGATTTGTGTCATACAGTCAATGTTACTGCCTTATTTCAGATTTTAGATATCTTTTTTTAACATCTCGTAAGTAGTTGTGTGTAAAAATGTATTTAAAAATATGTAAAATACACAAAACATTTAATTTATTTTAGACATTTATAAAAATAAAATTATTAGCCAATAAATAATACAAAAATGTAAGTAAAAAAAATCTGTAAAAACATAATAAATAAATAAATAAAAATGCAATTTAATTCAATTCAAAATTCTATTTCCTTTATTTAACCAAGTAAAGACTCATTGAGATTAACATCTCTTTTTCAAGAGCCACCTGACAAAGAGGGCGCCACAAACAAAGTTACAACAATAATAATTAAAACAAGACAATACAACAGAACAACAGCAGTCATACCACAACAGGTCAAAAATAATTTAAAACAATTAAGTAATAATTCAATTTAAAAGCAAGTACATTTCCCAAGAGAACTGGTTTCTCGATATTTTAAAATGGACTTAAACTCTGTCAAAGTGATCAATTCTGGTAGCCTCAGATATTTCTGGATGTCATGTTAACAATAGGATTTGTGTCATATAGTCAATGTTACTGCATTTTTTCAGATATTAGATATTTTATTTAACACCTCGTCCGCAGTTGTGTGTAAAAATGTACGTAAAAAAATGTAAAATACAAAAAATATATACTTAATTTGTTTTAGACGTTCATGAAAAAATATAAGGTAAAAAATATACAAAAAAATTATGACATTTTTTTTTATTTAAGTAAAAACAAATACACTTTTCATCTAACAACAACTAAGTTTTGTGTCATAGTCAATGTTACTGCATTTTTTCAGATATTAGATATCTTTTTTTGACATCTCGTACGCAGTTGTGAGTAAAAATGTTTTTAAAAATATGTAAAATACACAAAATATTTGATTTATTTTAGACATTTATAAAATAAAATTATTAGGTAATTAAAAATAAAAGTAAAAAAAAATCTGCAAAATCTGTAAAATAAACATTTAAATAAACATTTAATTTAACAATAACTAGGATTTGTGTCACACAGTCAATGTTACAGCATTTTTGCAGATATTAGATATCTTTTTTAACATCTCTTAAGCAGTTGTGTGTAAAAATATTTTCAAAAACATGTAAATGCACATATACATTTATTATAAACATTTATAAATGTAGGTAATCAAAAAGAAAAGATTAAAAGTAAAACAAATCTGTATAAACAATAAAAATAAATACAAATTAAATTTTGTGTCATATAGTCAATGTCATTGCATTTTTTCAGATATTAAAATTAACATCTTGTACGCAGTTGTGTGTAAAAATGTATTTAAAAATATGTAAAATACACAAAATATTTCATTTATTTTAGAAATGTATGAAAAAAATATTAGGTAAAATATATACCAAAAAATGTAATCCAATTTTTTTTTAAAGTAAAAACATAATAAAAATAAATACACTTTTTATCCGACAATAACTAAGTTAAGTAAAGTACTTAAAGTAATGTACCAATGATTGTCACACACACACTAGGTGTGGTGAAATTGGTCCTCTGCATTTGACCCATCCCCATGTTCACCCCCTGGGAGGTGAGGGGAGCAGTGAGCAGCAGCGGTGGCCGTGCCCGGGAATCATTTTTGGTGATTTAACCCCAATTCCAACCCTTGATGCTGTCAAGTTTTGTGTCATAGTTAATGTTACTTCATTTTCTCAGATATTACATCTTTTTTTTAACATAACGTACGGAGTTGTGAGTAAAACTGTTTTTAAAACAATGTAAAATGCAGAAAACATATATTTCATTTATTTTAGACATTTATAAAATATTAGGTAATAAAAAAGAAAAAGTACTACAAAAAAAAATTCAGTAAAAACATAATTAAAGAAATACAAATGTAATGCAATATTAACAAAGTTTTGTTCCTATAGTCAATGTTTCTACATATATAAAAAAAAATGTTTTTATAATATGTACAATACAAAATATATTTTTTTATTTGTTTTAGACGTTTATAAAAACATTAGGTTAAAAAAATAAAATAAAATAAATAAAATAAAAATAATAAATAAAAGTGTAATTAAACAACAACTAAGTTTTAGATATTAGATATATTGTTTTTTTTTTTACATTTAATTAAATTTTAAATGGAGAATGTTTACAATTAGTTTCAAACATAGTTAATGAGCATTGTTATATTTTCATGAAAATATAGAACTCCTTTTTAAAATGACATGAATCACCTAAATCTGCATAAACTGACTGCTGGGTTTGCAACTAATATATTTTGGAATATATCATGTATAAATGCAAATTAGTACACCATCATTATGTTTACCCGTGAAATGAAAGTGAAAGTAAAAAAAAAACAAAAGTTTGAAGAAGAAGAAGAAATGGCATAGTTTAGGTACCTATTTGTCAGCAGTTGTTGCTTCCCCGGCTCGGTTCCGTTGGGCCTGGACCCGCGGTGGGAGGAGTCGCGTCTCCAAGTGGGGCCAGCAGGACCGGGGGTGTCCTCGGAGGACTTGCGGGGGCTCCTATAAAGACTTGCTGCTTGCGCGCCGCACATCATGCTGATGACCAGGATGATGACGATGGACTTCATGGAGGACAAGTTCGGGCTGAAGAACCAGGCCATGAAGGCCGGGGACTACTTCACGGAGCCGGTCATGGAGAGCCTGGACGGCGGGGGCTACTTCGCCAAGTCTCCCCCGAAATGCGCGCAGGCCTTCGGGCTGACGGAGCACCGCGGCTCGCCTCGCGGAGACCCGCACGGTAATAAGACGGCAACAAAACATATTTTTAATATTAGATTATACATTTATACGTATTTATTTTTATTTATTTTTTTAATGTATTATTACTTTTTAAGGAGTGAGTGCGGTTGTTTGCAGGCGGCTACGGCGCGGCCAAAGCCGGGGAGGAGGGCGTCGGCTGCGCGGCGGAGGAGGACCGGGGCGACAACAAGGTGACGAGCAGCAAGAAGCGGCGGCACAGGACCACCTTCTCCACGGTGCAGCTGGACGAGCTGGAGAAGGTCTTCCAGAAGACGCACTACCCGGACGTCTACGTGCGGGAGCAGCTGGCCACCAGGACGGAGCTGACCGAGGCCAGGGTGCAGGTCAAGAACACTATTTTTATTTTTTTTCTCACACTTTACCTGTAAAACAACAACAAAAAAACAGTATATTTAACAGTAAAAAATTGCAGGTGCAATATTTTTTATTTTAAATTGAGAGTCAATCTCGAACTCCACCTCAGAAAACACTTGACTCTCCCAAGTAACCAACATTAAAATACAGTAGCGTAGTACACCTAAGTAGTCATTAAAAACAAGGCAGAGGTTTATTTAAAAACATTTTTTGCCAAGTATAGCTAATATTTCTGGCCAACACTGTTGGAATATAGGAAAATAAAACACTGTACTTTAATCACGCAATACTTTTGGATTAGATTAGATTAGTTTATTTCAAAGGGGACAATGCAATTTCATTAAAGACATGCACAACACATGGTTAAAAAAGCCAGAATTGGCCAGAAGGCTAGTTTTCATCTGTAGTCCCCTGGCCATGATGTAAAAAAATAAATAAATAAAAAAAGGCAGTCAAATTACAATTTAAAAGAAAAAGAAAAGAAAGAGAGAGAAAAAGAATAAAAGCACACAATACATATACGATATGATAAAAAAAAAAATTACAACATCACAACATAGCATTTATCTTAGCTTCAAAACAGGCTCATCTTTTAGTGCTGGCAGCTGTAGGCATACCACGTACAGTTTGAGGAACACTGCACCCTAAAAAAATGTTGGGTTAGAAAATAACTCAATTTTAACACAACTGCTGGTTCAGAAAAAAACGAACCCCTTATTTGAGATATTTTAACTCAACATTTTGGGTTACTTTTTTTCCAACCCAACACGCATTGAATTATTTAATCAAAAAATTTAGTTATGATAATTTAATGTTGGTTTTAATCCCAACCAAATTTGGGTTGAATTATTTAACCCAAAAATTGAGTTACGCTAACTCAATGTTGGGTTATTCCCAATCAAACTATTGGGTTGAATTATTTGAACAAAAAGTTGAGTTATGCTAACTCAATGTTGGGTTATTCCCAACCAAACTACTGGGTTAAATTATTTAACCCAAAAGTTGAGTTATGCTAATTCAATGTTGGGTTATTCCCAACCAAACTATTGGGTTGAATTATTTAATCAAAAAATTTAGTTATGATAACTTAATGTTGGGTTTAATCCCAACCAAATTTGGGTTGAATTATTTAACCCAAAAATTGAGTTACGCTAACTCAATGTTGGGTTAATCCCAATCAAACTATTGGGTTGAATTATTTGAACAAAAAGTTGAGTTATGCCAACTCAATGTTGGGTTATTCCCAACCAAACTATTGGGTTAAATTATTTAACCCAAAAGTTGAGTTATGATAATTTAATGTTGGGTTTAATCCCAACCAAATTATTGGGTTTAATTATTTAACCCAAAAGTTTAGTTATGCTAACTCAATGTTGGGTTATTCCCAACCAAACTATTGGGTTGAAATATTTAACCCAAAAGTTGACTTATGCTAACTCAATGTTGGGTTATTCCCAACCAAACTATTGGGTTAAATTATTTAACCCAAAAGTTGAGTTATGATAACTTAATGTTGGGTTTAATCCCAACCAAACTATTGGGTTGAATTATTTAACCCAAAAGTTTAGTTTTGCTAACTCAATGTTGGGTTAATCCCAATCAAACTATTGGGTTGAATTATTTAACCCAAAAGTTGAGTTATGCTAACTCAATGTTGGGTTATTCCCAATCAAACTTGGGTTGAATTATTTAACCCAAAAGTTGAGTTATGCTAACTCAATGTTGGGTTATTACCAACCAAACTATTGGGTTAAATTATTTAACCCAAAAGTTGAGTTATGATAACTTAATGTTGGGTTTAATCCCAACGAAACTATTGGGTTGAATTTTTTAACCCAAAAGTTTAGTTATGCTAACTCAATGTTGGGTTATTCCTAATCAAACTATTGGGTTGAATTATTTAACCCAAAAGTTGAGTTATGCTAACTCAATGTTGGGTTATTCCCAAACAAACTATTGGGTTGAATTATTTAACCCAAAAGTTGAGTTATGACAACTCAATGTTGTGTGGTTGTAAATAATGTTAGTGAGATTAATCCATAATAAAATTCCCTTCAAGAAAAAAGTAACTTTTGAATAAAAAAAATTAGCCTTTTACCCAAAAATGCGTTACTCGTTGAAAAACAACCCAAAAGGTCCATAATTTTGACAACCCATAAATTGAGTTAAAATAACACTCTTATAACCCAAACAAATGGATTGCGGTTCATAAAAATAACTCCAAAATGTAACCCAACACTAGCAACTCATAAATTGGGTTATCAAAATAACCCAGCATTTTTTAGTGTGTGCTCTAAAATCTGCGGCCGTTGTTTATTACAGTGCTATTACTGTAAATGGAAAAACGGTAGCACTTTTTATTTTCACAGTAAAAATCTGGCAACTGAGCAGCCAGTTATTTTTTCTTCTTCTTGTAAACAAGGGCCGTCAAACTGGTTTTCATTGAGGGCCACTTGGCGGCCATTTGTAACAGTGAATAATATATGAATATAAATGTATCATATTGTTACACAATTAACTACGCATTTAATTATTAATTTTTTGCACACACTGTAGATTTTGCGGTTAAAAAAAAGAAAAAGGGCAGCTTGGTCACCAAAATTTTTACCATAAAACGGTTGTTGTTTTACAGTATTACTGTAAATGGAAAGACATTACTTCTGTTTTTTTACGGTAACCTTCTGGCGACTGAGATTAACTTTTTTATTTTTTTACTATAAAATGCATTGTAATTTTTACAGTGAAGCAATTTGATGGATGACTTGCTTTGAAATCATAAGTTCAACAGATATTTTATGTGTTATAAAATAATATTTGTTGCATTATTAGATAATACTAAAGTTTAAAAGATACGCATGTATATTTTTTACAATACTTGTATTTCTGTCTGTAGAAATAGAGAAAGATAAAGTACTTAAGTATTCAAAAATGCTATTTACAGGCTTTTGCATGCTTTGAGTTTGACACCTGTGCTCTAGAATTTATGTTTTTATTTATTCACAGTGCATTACTGTAAATGGAAAAACTAGCATTTTTTAAAAATGTATTTAGACGGTAAAATTCTGGAAAATTAAATAGGGTTTTTATTTTTTTTACGATAAAATGTATTGTAATTTTTACAGTGTACAATCGATGCCAAACACATATTTCCAATATTTATTTTTTTATATAAAAAAATATTTGTCGCATTATTAGATATTCAAGTTTAAAAGATACGCATGCATTTTTTTTACAGTACGTGCATTTCTATCTGTAAAAATGGAGAAAGATCAAGTATTTCATTAAAAAATATTATTTCCAGGCTTTTGCATGTCCTTGATTTTGACACCAGTGCTCAAGAATATTTGTATTATTTTATTTTATTATTTATTATTTATTTATTCACCGTGCATTGCTGTAATCGTAAAAACTGTAGCACTTTTATTTTTACCGTAAAATGTTGCCAACTGAGCTGCTAGTTTTTCACTTTAAAATCTGACTTTTTTTTTTTTTAATACAATCTAACTTAATTGCAGCTATTTTATTAAAAAATATTATTTCCAGGCTTTTGCATGTCCTTGATTTTGACACCAGTGCTCAAGAATATTTGTATTATTTATTTTATTATTTATTATTTATTTATTCACCGTGCATTGCTGTAATCGGAAAAACTGTTGCACTTTTATTTTTACCATAAAATGTTGCCAACTGAGCTGCCAGTTTTTCACTTTAAAATCTGACTTTTTTTTTTAATACAATCTAACTTAATTGCAGCTATAAATTCCTGCCAGTAAATTGTGTACTTAGACTGAAATATTAAATATAAATATTTATGACCTGCACTTAAAACAAGTGATCGGCATCAAACTTGAGCAAACATTCTGAAGTTAATTGACATACTTTATTATGACCATTGTTATTTTCATTAATACTACTTTTACCATCATTATTATTAAACAAGGATTGTGCTCAATTAATTTTCATTGAAATTACAAATTTTGTTTAATATTGTCACAACTGATCTGCAATGCAAAGACATTGTACACTTAAAGAGTTCATTTTAGAAGCTTTTGCATATCAGTGTGTGTAGTTACGTTATGGAAAGGACTAATAAACAATGTACCAATATGATCCACGTTAATAAAATGTTCAAAGTGTTGACAAAGTACAAGAAATAATTATTAATACATTAATTATGATTAGGTTTTTTATTTACTTGTTTGTGTTACACAGGGGCGGATTAAGAAATTTTGGCCCCCTGGGCCTGACATGATCTTGGCCCCTCAAACCCGCGCGTGCACGCGCACACACACGCACGCACTATGCAAGAAATACTGTATACTGTGAACAGACATGCACACTGTACTGTACAGAAGAGTGCACATACTGCACACACACTATTAGGTATACCACACAGACAAGCACAGGTTTCACACAGACACAGGTAGGGGGAGGGGATAAATGGCCTAAAAATAAAAATTTTGGAAAATGATTACGCCCACTTCAGTGATGGTGCATTGGGTCATTTGAGAGATATTATGTATTGGAAGTTGGTACCTATCATGAAATAAACCCCCCACCCCACCCAAAAAACTAAATTGGACATGATTTTTGCCCCCTTTTCCTCCCTTCTATCATTAAAAATAAAATAATATCTTAAGAAAACACTTTGGCATAACGGCAGCTGTGCAGCAAATTGAGGCTCAAAGTCTGTATCTATTTTGTGGGAAAGCTTGAGGAGGCGTCGGTCAGAGGAGTCAATGTGGAGGATGTTTATAAACTTGTAGATGCACATATGACTGACAGCACAGAGCACAACAAAGGCTTTTCAAAGCTGTTGGCAGAGATGAACAACTTGGAAAAACCAGCAGGGCAGATCTTTTGTGGCACCCACACTACACTGGGCTTCAGCAGTGCCATGAATAAAGTGATGCGGTTGGCGGAGGCCGATATGAAGATGGAGCAAGTGCTACAGAGTTTCATGGTGGATCTGGATGTAGACAGCAAGAATGCTATAGTGGCTGGACAGGCACTGGACATGTCCTGAACTCAGTGTCAGACGTGGCTGCCGAATACTTGGATGAAGTGAAGCAGCTGACAGATCTCATGCTGCCCCATCTGAAGACTGTCCTGGCCAGGCAGAGGATGGACTATGGGATGGATGAGGAGACCTTCCCAATGGACCCTGTCAGTGAACAGGCTAGTAACATTGATGGCACCCCTGTGCACAACATTGGGATGGAGAGACAATGTGGCAAGGTGGACTACAGACTGAAGAAGTTGGGCACACTGAACGCAGTCAATAGGTCAATAATTTTACAGAAGAGCCAGGAGCTTCAGAGGTTTCAAGGCAGCAGCACAAGCAAAAAGAGAGGTTGAACTCAACTGGAGTAAACTCATGAAGGCAAAATTCGAGAGTTGGGCTGACGAGAAACAAGAGATGGCTCAAAGACAGGAGAAGAAGAGACTAGACATGCTGGACACACTGAAATCTTTTGGTGGCCCCTTCACGATAGTGGGGAAGTTGAAAAGTTCCTTGTCGATGAAAGTCTGAACAAGAATGCAAAGCTGCAGAGAATGAAGCTTGAGGTTCAGTTTGCCAGAGAAAGCACCAAGCTTCTGCCTAAAGTCAATCCTATCTTCAGAATCCAGGTGACAGACAGTTCCCAGAAATGGCGAAAGTGCAATTCTCCCAGTCATAATGGATACTTAGAATTTTATGGTGGTGGTAAGTATTCATGAAAACAGGTAGCCTAACATTAGTGAATGGGTGAATTCTGGAAATAACAACCTAAAAATCTTACACAGTGCACCTTTAAGCAAGGGGTTTCTTTCGTGCTTTCAATTTCGCAAAATCATCCACCACATCATTGAAGTCCAACTCTCTTGTCAGCTCACTCTCAATTGCCATTAGAGATAACGCATTTAATCTTTTCTGAGTCATTCTTGTGCGCAGCTCATTTTTGACTCTTGACAAAAGAGAGAATGAGCGTTCTCCCTCACAGTTACTGACCGGTAGAGTGAGAAAAATCTGTAGCGCAATGTATGTATTAGGAAACGTAGGCTGTAGTCCAAAATGTATTATTGTTTTGAGCAGTCCTGAAGGGGTCCTCTCCTCATCAGTGTTGTTGAGCTGTATAAAAGATTTGAACTGTATAAGCTCCTGTCCAAGACTTTCATTGAGGTCAGATGAGTATGATTCAGTGAGAATCTTGGCCTTGTGAAGGACTGAAGCATTGGACTCTGTATCCAAAGAGAAAAGGACACTGAACAAATTGTTCAGATGTTTGTAGGCCTCCAGACGGTGATTAAGGCTTGAACTCAGTTGATCAATAGAGGCAATAAATGTCTCTATTTGAAACAGTTGCCTTCCCTCAAGCACAACATCTGAGGATGCTGATTCATCAGCAAACTTTTTACGTTTCTTCGTCCGTTCAGCCCTGTAAGATGGGGTGCCACCCAACATGTTTAAGGCTTTCTGCTCAAAATGATCAAATAGATCTCTTTGGGAGAGAACAAAGGTGCGCAGAGATTCCAGCAATCTAACTGCTGTACCAAGGTCCATGTCTGCTTTTTGAAGTTGCAGACTTGTGGCCTGAAATCTGGACAGAACTGTGTCCCAAAAGCCTGCCATGAAGGCCATCTCAAGTGAATCCAGCTTCCGCACTAGACTGTCAGCTTCAGTTTGTGTGTCTCGTTTCTCTGTGTCATCAGTGGAAATACCCTGTAGTGCTGCTCTTATTTTACTGTAGTTCTGCCACAGTGCTTTGGTAGATTCTGCACGGCAACTCCAACGCGTGTTGGATAAAGCTTTAAGTGTGAGATCTATGTTGGAATTGCCAAATACCCTGTCCCATCGGTGTGTGGATGCAGTTGTGAAGTTGTAAATAGACTGAATCAAGTCAAAATACTTAGAGACTTCATTTCCACATCTGTCAATGCTGTTGACTCCCACCAAATTCAAAGAGTGAGCTGCACATGGAATATAGTGTATTAATGGGTTGCTTTTCTTTAAGTGAGCCTGCAACCCATTATACCTCCCTGACATGTTGCTGGCATTATCATAAGCCTGCCCCCTGCAATTTGACAGCTCTAACCCTAGATTTTCCAACACAGACATGACACAGTTAGCCAAACTTTCACCTGTATGGCTAGTAATGGGCTCAAAACCCACAAAGCGTTCAACAACACTGCCCTCTTTGCTAACAAAACGGAATATGAATGTCAATTGGTCCACATGAGATAAATCTGGGGTTGAATCCACAATGATAGAGTAGTATTTGCTTGCTTGCAGTTCATCTGCTATAGCCTGTTTGGTTTTTGCACCTATCAATTCAATGAATTCCTCACAAATGGTGGTAGACAGATATGAGGTATTACCTCGACCCATCTGCCCAAACTTTCTGATGTGATCCTTTAGAAAGGGATCAAATTCAGCCAGGACCTCCAGAATACCAAGGTAGTTCCCATTGAGAGGAGACCCTAACGATTCATTTTTACCCCTAAATGCAAGGCCCCTTTCTGCAAGGAATTTAATGACTGCAACAACTCTTTGTAACACCTGCCTCCAATAGCTGCTCTCTGCCTGAAACTGTTTGAACAGGTCTGCATCAACTGTGGCACCTGTGGCGCGGTTCAAGACTGCTTGCATGCAGGTTATGTGCTCAGCACTTCGCTCATGTTCACCAAATCTTTCTGAGTGTTTCCAATCACAATAGCCTGTCACAAAAGAATGCGTTTTTGGGGAAAACAGTTTGCATGCAAAGCAGTAAACATTACCAGTAGAGGGAGAGTACATCATCCACTCTCTTTGTACTCGTTGTCCATTGGGCAGGTGTGAAGTAAAATGTTCATTGTTTAGGTATCGGGGTTTGCCTCCTAGCCCACTGTTCCTCACAGAAGCTGGATAATGGCTGTGACGGTTGTGAAATGATTTTGCACCTCTTTGAATAAGAACTTCCTTCATTGACTCAGTGAGGGTATCAGCCCATTTAGCGGGATCACTAGGTAGAGTTGTCACTGTAGATGGTGTTGAAGAAAGATTCAACTCATTTTCTATGCTGTCCAGAGGTGCAGTGACCTCACATTCATCCGAGCAACTGGCTACTGCTGAGTTGGTTGAATCATTAGCATCCGAAGCATTTGGTTCAGTGCGTACACTTGTAGTGGTCTCAGGATCTTGGGAGCTACATGCTAGCTCAGGTGCATTGCTAACCTTAGCTGAATTTGCAGTAGCATTTATAGAATTGCTTTCAGCAGATGTCTTTGTACTGAAGAAGCTGGAGATATTTGGAACACTCTCAAGTAAAACTGATTCCTTTTTTTTCTTTTCTTGCTGAGTTTTTTTTCTACCTCCTCCACTTAGACGTTTATGATCCATATTTCCCTTCTTTCTGTGCACATTGGCTCTTTGCCTATCACAACAGCTTAACCAACTGTGTGTGTGTGTGTGTGTGTGTGTGTGTGTGTGTGTGTGTGTGTGTGTGTGTGTGTGTGTGTGTGTGTGTGTGTGTGTGTGTGTGTGTGTGTGTGTGTGTGTGTGTGAGTGATGCAATTTTCAAAACTAGCAATCTAGCATTAACAGTCAAAAGCAGAAATCAGCTGATTTCTATAAGAACTGATAACAGATTTCCAATCAATGCTAAACTCAGACAGCGAAAGTCACTAGATGACGTTTTGAGTCGCCAGTCATGTATGGCCAAAAGTCTCTAAATCGAATGCCAACGTTGCTTAATCGCCAACACACTGGGACTCACTGAAGGACTGACAGTGAATAAAAAAAGATGATTAAGATAATTGTGTACTTTTCTCTTCTGATATTTTCACTAAGGACCCCAAGCTATCTGCATGCAGCAACAATGTCTGACAGACAGGAGAGCGGAGTGGTCAGTGATGAATGGCAAGGGAACAGACTGATTTGTACTGAGGAGAAAGAGAGAGCCAATTACAGTGAAATAAATTCCAAAAGAGCCAAGTGACTAGCTGAAGGCAGGGACAAATGCCTTGGAGTGACCAACAAGAGTGCAAAGTACCAAATGGCAAAATGTGGGAAGACCAACAGGCAGATCTGCTTTTACCACTTATCTTCACAACCAAAAAGTCGCTAAATGATGTTTTCAGTCGCTAGCCAGGTATGGCCAAAAGACGCGAAATCTAGCGGTAAAGTCGCTCAATCACACTGACAGTGAAACAAATAATTTTTAAAAAGATAGTAATCATACAATGTCTTGTACTTTTGTCTTCTTTCTTAATATTTCTCAAAGGACACCAAAATGTCGCTATCTGCAGGCAGCTTGCTAGCTATGATGGCAGCAACAATGTACCTTAGAGTGACTGACCAACAAGAGCTCAAAGTACCTAATGGCAAAATGTGGAGAGACAGACACAATAAATTGCATTAAGATGAAGAGAACTGTTGCTATTATTAATTTTAACAACAACCAGAAAGTCGCTAAATGTCACCAGCCAGGTATGGCCAAAAGTCACTTAATTGGCCACACACAGTAACAGAGAAACAAACAAACAAAAAAAAAGATCATAAAGATAATAGTTGTACAACTTTGTGTACTTTTGTCTACTTTCTAAATATTTTCACAAAGGACACCAAAATGTTGCTATCTGCAGGCAGCTTGCTGGCTATGATGGCAGCAACGATGTCTGCCAGACAGGAGAGAGTGGTCAGTGACGATCGAATCGAGAAAATGACAAAATGGGTCAAAGACCAAAAAGTTATTAACTGACAGCAGTGACAAATGTCAGACTGTAAACTTTTTTGAAAGAAAAGGACAAAATGGGAAGATGCTGATAATAACAGCAAAATGGAAAATATAAGAATTTCCAAGTAATGCTCAACTCAAGTGTGTGTGTGTCGTGTGTGTGTGCGCGTTAAACTTCTTGTGGAATGATTTCAAATGATCTCTGAGTCTGAACTGAGGGAAAGGAAACCAAATTTTGAGCAGTCACTCACGAGTTCAAAGTACCAAATGAGGAGATTCTAAAAGAACAGACCGGTTTATGAAAGACTCGATGGGGGAGGGGCACAGCTAAGAATACTTGAGTGAGATTCTGTGATCCAAATTCGAGATAAAGCTTTTTGATAATGATAATTTGTCAGAGTAAGGTTGTGTAATCAACATTTGAGAATGAGCTTTGCCAATCAATCAAGAATATTTGCATTAAGTTCTGTGATCAAAATTCAGAAACAACCTTTAATAATTGATAAAGAATATGTGAGTGAGGTTGTGTGATCCAATTTGAGAATTAGCTTTGATAATAATGATTGAGAGCCTCTGGCCCTCTGTGGATCGTGGCCGCGGGGCCAAGTTGGCCTGGCCCCTTGGGGCCTCTGACCCTCTATGGATCGGGGCCAAGTTGGCATGACCCCTCGGGGCCTCTGGCCCTCTATGGATCGTGGCCGCGGGGCCAAGTTGGCCTGGCCCCTTGGGGCCTCTGACCCTCTATGGATCGGGGCCAAGTTGGCATGACCCCTCGGGGCCTCTGGCCCTCTATGGATCGTGGCCGCGGGGCCAAGTTGGCCTGACCCCTTGGGGCCTCAGGCCCTCTGTGGGTCGCGGCCGCGGGGCCAAGTTGACCTGGCCCGTTGGGGCCTCTTACCCTCTATGGATCGTGGCCGCGGGGCCAAGTTGACCTGGCCCCTTGGGGCCTCTGGCCTTCTGTGGGTCGCAGCCGCGGGGCCAAGTTGGCCTGGCCCTTTGGGGCCTATGACCCTCTGTGGGTCGTGGCCGCGGGGCCAAGTTGACCTGGCCCCTTGGGGCCTCTGACCGTCTATGGATCATGGCCGCGGGGCCATGTTGGCCTGGCCCCTTGGGGCCTCTGGCCCTCTGTGGGTCGCGGCCGCGGGGCCAAGTTGACCTGGCCCCTTGGGGCCTCTGACCCTCTATGGATCATGGCCGCGGGGCCAAGTTGGCCTGGCCCCTTGGGGCCTAAGATTATTATTTTTGCAAAAGTAGTTTTGCATGCGTCGCGGCCGCGGGGCCAAGTTGGCCTGGCCCCTTGGGGCCTCTGGCCCCCTGGGCCTGGGCCCGGTAGGCCCGTTCATTAATCCACCTATGGTGTTACAGATGGTGTTTGATTTAATGAGCTGCGCTTCTTCCTACTCCTTTTCGGATTAATTAATTATATGCATGTTTGAAATACATTTTTTGTTATATACAAGAAGCAGTAACTTTTTTTTTTAATTGTCCAAAAAAATGATGCTACCTAACAGTTTATGTCTAATAAAGAATTAAAGTCTTTATTCGGCTCCTAAAGGAAAGATACTGATGATTCTTGAAAAGTGTCATTTCAAGTTTGTATTCATTAATAATGATATATTTTATTGAATATTGCACTAATATGCTTTGTCAGCGCTAACATCTTGTTAGCCTATTTAAAGGAGACAATTGATCACAACTCAGCCCCGTCATACTCAAATAATAATAATAATAATAGATTGTATTTGTAAAAGGCACTTTACATTGAGTAAACAACCTCAAAGTGCTACAGTGTATTAAAAAAAATAAAAATAGAAGGGTTTTTAAGCCTTTTTTTAAAAGCATTCACAGTCTGTGGTGCCCTCAGGTGGTCAGGGAGAGCGTTCCACGGACTGGGAGCGGCGGAGCAGAAAGCCCGGTCAAAACCTTACGAGTGACAGGTGTGTGTTGCTCGTTGTGCCTCAGGTGTGGTTCCAGAACCGAAGAGCCAAGTGGAGGAAGAGAGAACGTTACGGACAAATCCAACAAGCCAAAAGTCACTTTGCATCCAGCTACGATCTCGCCGTGTTGCCTCGCAGCGACAGCTACACACAGGTACACACATGTACACACGGGTACACACAGGTACACACGGGTACACACATGTACTACGACATCTGCACCTTCACATGTTTTGGTGTCACTATAAACACCCATCAGCGTTTAATTAATAAATACTATAATAGGAGGACCAGAGGGCGGGCGCACATTACACCAGTTTTAAAGTCGCTGCATTGGCTCCCCGTTCTCCTGGGTGGATTTCAAAGTCCTGTTATTAGTTTTTAAATGTCTTAATGGCCTTGCGCCTTCTTATCTATCCGACCTGCTTTTACCGTGTCAACCCTCGTGGATCCTGAGGTCCTCTTATCTTTAGCAAATACCAAAACAAAGACCCACGGTGAGGCAGCATTTAGCCACTGTGGCCCCCACCTGCAGAACAGCCTGTCAGAGGACCTCAGGACCGCAGAGAGCGTTGAACTTTAAAAAAAAAAAAAATGCTAAGGACACACCTTTTTAATCAGGCTTTTTACTAATAATGTGCTTTTTATTATTTTATTGTGTTGTTCTTTAACTTAATCATTAATATTTCTACTATTATTCTCTCAATGTTATGTTTTATTAACTTATTCTGCTTATATTCACTTTGGTTTTGTACAGCACTTTGTGTTGGCTACTTGTCTGTGCATGAAAAGTGCTATATAAATAAAGTTTGATTTTGATATATAATACTATAATAACATGTCATGGTTTTAAGTTTTCGCTGCAGAAAGGGAACATAAAACTGCTCAACTTTTGTTTTGACAGCTTTATTCACTTTAAAATGAAACATAAAAAAATGCTAACATAAAATGTTCAATAAATAAATTGAATATATAATAGTTTAGTTTCATTTAATATTTATGATTTTATTCCTATAAATTGCAGACAAGTACAACAGTGTCAAGCAGGGGTGTCCAAACTAGGGTTTTTATTTTTAAATATCTCACAGTTTAATTTCCGCAGACTTGTCGCCATCTTGTGGAAATTGTGTGTAATTCAGGTTAATGACCATGAACTGCACTTTGACATGAACACAGCACAGCATTTATATACGACCCAATCAACACTCATGGCGCACGTGAACTAACACAGAAAGTCAACACACGTGGTCAAACATAACACTGAACTTTCTGGATGTTATTAAAAATGTCCAAGCACTACACATAATTCAAAATTACACCCATTTAAATCCCCTGCAATGCATGATGGGAAAACAATGCAAAACACTCTCCACACTTATCCATGTTTGGCACATTTTAGCTGTTTGATATTTCTGATTGATTACAAAACTTAAAGGAGGTCGTACAGAAGTAAACATGGTAGGAGTCGAACTTTCACATACTCTTAATATCCAATTATATTAATTATTAAATAAATATAAGAAAAATACGTACATGTATCATACTAAAATAATGAAATATGTATGTGTGTGTATATGTATATATATATACATACACATGTACATATTTTTATTTTAATATTTAATTATAGTCTGTTACATTATTAGTTTTCTGTTTTTGTTGAGTAATTATTAAAATTAAATATATATTGTAATTATAATAATTATTAAATAAATATAACAATAAAAATATGTACATTTACATACGTACATGTTTAACTTTTTATATTCATTTAATGATTATATACTGTATATACATATTTTATTTGTATATTTATTTAATATATTAAAAAAAGATTATATATAAATGTATATATATATATTATAATTATAATCATTATTAAATAAATATAAATATGTACATATTTTTTATATTTTATGTTTTAGTTTGACTCCTACCTTGTATGTGTGTGTGTGTGTGGGTGTGTGTGTGTGTGTGTATATATATATATATATGTGTGTGTGTATATATATATATATATATATATATATATATATATATATATATATATACATATATATATATATATATATATATATATATATATATATATAAAAAAAAATATATATATATATATATGTTTAAAAAAAAATAAAAAAAATAAATATGTATATATATATATATAT
>NC_084576.2:22392500-22395000 GCF_033978685.3 Nerophis lumbriciformis
TGCCCTTAATTATTAGTACTCAAATATTTCCCAAAGGTTTACGATAAAAATGTTCTTTTTGATTTACTTTTAATACTTATATCCTTAAAAGTAAAAAAAACACGTTTAAACCACATTTACATAAAAACATAATATATCCACTGCTATTTCAGAACCTAAATTAACAATTTTCCTCGGTTTTTTCCTTTTCAACCCTATTACGAAAATGTGTAAATACTTTTGGTTGTGACTGATTTAATTTTAGAAATTTATTTTTGCTTCTTTTTGTGTGAAATCGAATTCAGGATGAAAACTTGACGATGAAGTTGATTGTTGTCGCCCTCTGCTGGCAAACAGACGCATCGCGGTGAGTACATTCAGAAGTGTGTTTGTTTAAATTATTAGTACTTCATTATTTCCCCAAAAAGTTTGAAAATAATACTCCTTTTGATTTAGGTTTTATATACATTCATTTTCAAGTCTTTAAAAGTAAAAAAACACACGTTTTATCCACATTTACATAAAAATGTAATCTATCCTCCACTATCTCATGACTACATTTGAAAATGTTTGTCATTTTTTTGCATTTGAACTCTATTACAACAGTGTCTACACGGTTTTGGGTGTGATTAATTTATTATTGGACATTTATATTGCTGCTTTTTTGTGTGAAATCAAATTAAATATGAAAATATGAAAAAGTTGATTTTTGTCGCCCTCTGCTGGCAAATAGACGTATCGCACGTATTGCGAATTATTTATTTTTTTTAAATAATTTTTGCTGTCAATTATTAGAACTCTGTTATTTCCCAGACGTTTACAAACAAATATTTATTTTTCATTTTTTTTTAATTTATTTTCATCTTTAAAAGACAGCATACACTAAAACCCCCCCCCTTTTTTTTAAATCCATGTTTACATGAAAATGAAGTATCACCAGTTATCTCAGTTCTATACTAAACATATTGTGTTTCCTATTTCTTTTTAACCCTATTACACAAATATCTTAATAATTTTGGTTGTGGTTTATTTTTTAGGTTTATTTTTGCTTCTTTTTGTGTGAAATCAAAGTAGGATTATAAAACTTGATAAGGTTGACTTTTGTCGCCCTCTGCTGGCCGATAGACGCATAGCGGTGAGTAACCTGAAGTTTTATTGTTCTCAGTAAATAATCAATTATATCCCCAGAGTTTACGATCATGATTTTTTTAATGTATTATCTTTTTTTTTTAATCTTTAAAATACACTATACATAAAAAAACACTTTTTAATCCACGTTTACATAAACACACTGTCTTAGTATTATATTATTATGTTTCCTTTGCAATTAAGTAAACACAATCTCATCGGAATATAACCTGCGTTATCTCCTGCCACGAGAGCACGTGACCTCAGAGGGGGCGGAGCTATGTGTTGCGTCAGAGGCAAGATTTTCGTTTTTGGACATGACGTACTTACTTATTAACGATAGTGTACAAAATGTGAATTAACACCAATGGGAACATTTTAGAACTCCGCCAGATTTAATTCCAGCTATTTGACTGATGAACATTATCGCATCATTTATTCAGAAAGTACAAACAACATCATATAGAAATAGAATACTTTTAGCCGCAACATGTAAGTGTAAAAAGAACCCAAACATTATGATTTGTAAATTTTTAAACAAATAAAAAAAAGTTGTCTTCATTTTTAATGTATTTTATTGCTCTGTTTGTTCATGTATTACCCACATCTAATGTTATTTAATCAAGATGTTTTAAATTCAAATGATTTTGCAGTAATTGCAGACATAAATGACCACGACTGTATTACATTAAAGGCTTATTGGTAATAAAACTAATTAGATTCAAGTAGATTTAAATAAAACCCCTCCACGTTATGATCAAATACACAATGCATTTTATGTTTGATTCAATATTTTTATGAGGCAACGCTGGAGAAAAAACCCTGGATATTATATAAAGTAGTCAGTGTTTAGCTTGCATAACCGTGTACATGGGCAGCAAAAGTGAGTTAAAATATCCAAATTAGTCCTTTTCCCTCCTTGGCGTCTTGCGACTTGTTGGTGGTAGTAGAATAAAATACAATTGTGTGAAGTGAGCACGCGTACATTTCAAGTGGTTTTGTGGTCACCTGAGCCATATGGAGGATAATAATAATAACAATAATATTGTCACAGCCAACACAAAGTGCTGCCTTGAGGTGACGTGCGTCGTTCCGCCCGCGTTCTCCTTTTCAAAGGCACTTAAGAAGCGTACCTCATCAGTGAAGATGGCGCCACTCGGCCCGCTGACACTCAAGCATGGCATCCGTTCGACGCACACAAAGAAAGAGAAATAGGATTTACGCGCCTCGCCGTACAGGAGGGTAGAAGAGTTGCATCATCAGATACATGCTATGATGATTAATCAAACGAGGAAAAGCACTCACAAGAAATAATCCTTTTGAATCCTGAATCCAGACGGTGATCCGGATCAGCCCCAAAATCGAACCGCTTGTTTTTTTTTTTTACCCAATT